>NC_033629.1:7530801-7569909 GCF_001540865.1 Ananas comosus | reverse complement strand
TCACCCTTGGAGCAAACCTAGAGAGGTAAGCTTGATACCCTCTCATGGTAGATTTCTAGAGTTTGATCCTAATGCTTTAGAAATGGATTTAGTAGCTTTCCTAGATGCTAATTAGATGGATTATGCTTAAATCCAAAGCTCTAATGGTGGTTTATTGCCTAGTTGTAAACCTAGGGCTTGAATTGGATTTCTTGGTAGATCATGGGTTTTGATCTCTAGAAATGGTATTTTTGGAATCCTAGGATGCTAATGAGATAACTAGTACCTAAATCTTGAACCGATTTGGAGTATTTAGCATCAATGGTATATAGGGCTTCAAAATGGGGTTTTTTATAAATAGATGGGTTTGATCTAAATTGGTTGTATATAAACCTAATTGATAGGTCATTGAACGCATTGGAAGCGACGGTTTGGCAATCCGTCGAGCCGTTACAAAGATATCGAAGAAGAGGCCGATTTTGGTACAGATTGCCGCAGCTCGCGGGGAAAGCTTCCAAAAATCATGAAAATGGAATCGTAGCATCGTGGTGTTGGGGAATAAACTCCAGAACAGACGGATTACGGATTGGTGGCCGTTTGGGTGGTCGCGCAAGAGTTTGGCCCGAACCGGATCACGTGCGCCGTAGGAGGCCGATTGCGAGTGACGACGAGCAATCGGAACGCTATAAAAGGTGGGTGGTGTTCATCCCGAAGCAACCGGACTCCCTTTTATGTCTAAGTTTATATTGATCAAATTGCATATTGACATTTTGCATTATAGGGTGATAAATGATGATTTGGTCCTATACTGTAAGGTATCGGACTTCTAAAATCATGAAGTTACGGTGTACATTTGGTTGGAAGACCATTTGAAAGGTTCCGGTGAAATTCGGTGAGGCCCGGAAGCATTCGGGCGTTTCGGTGTGCGTAGGCGCTAAAACGGAGCCGAAAGGCCATGTTGGGCCGTGAGCTAAATCCGGCATTAGCGTGGATGAAAAGATGATGAAAACATGCTCAAAAACATGTTTGAAGAGTCTCGGTTCGATTTGAAACGAATCGGAGGTCAAACGAGCGAAAACGGGCGAAAACGGAGAAGAAACGGTGAAAAAGGTTGAAATTTGGCTAAGTCCTAAAAATGCTGAAATTCTGGTCCTTCGGGGACCGGTCTCTCACCGCAAGGACTGGTCCCCGAGCGCAAAAATGCCCATTTTGGGCTATTTGAGAGGCTAAGAGTTGAGGGGGCTTATTGTATTTGTTACATGACTTAGAGACAAAGAGAGGGGATGGCTCTCTCCCTTTCTCATTTCCCTCAACCGTAGCCCCTCTCTCTCTCTCTAAAACTCTCTCTTTCTCTCTCTAAGAAGTGGAGCAAGAAGGTGGAGATGGAGGAGAAAGCTTGAAGAAGTGGGCTTCATCTTCTTCTTCTTCATCTTTAGGCCATTGGAGCAAGCTCTAAGGTAAGCTTTTGATGCTCAACAATGGTAGCTTTCTATAGTTTGGGTTTTGAACTCCAAGAATGGGTTTAGAGGTACTCTAGCATACTACTTAAAGGTTTGATGCTTGAATCCTAAGCTTTAATGGTGGATTTTTCCATAGTAGCAAATCTAGGGCTCAAAATGCTATTTTTGCAAATAGATGGGTTTGATCTAAATTGGTTGTATGTAAACCTAATTGATAGGTCGCTGAACGTGTTGGAAGCGACGGTTTGGCAATCCGTCGAGCCGTTACAAAGATATCGAAGAAGAAGCCGATTTTGGTACAGATTACCGCAGCTCGCGGCGGAAGCTTCCAAAAATCATGGAAATGGAATCGTAGCATCATGGTGTCGGGGAATAAACTCCAGAACAGACGGATCGCGGATAGGAGGACATTTGGCAGTCGCGCGTGAGTTGGGTCGAGCCGTGCGGCATGCGCCGCAGGAGGCCGATTCCGAGTGACAACGAGCAATCGGAACGCTATAAAAGGTGGGTGGTGTCCATCCCGAAGCAATCGGGCTCCCTTTTATGTCTAAGTTTTATATTGATCAAATTGCATATTGACATCTTGCATTATAGGGTGATAAATGATGGTTTGGTCCTATACCTTGCATGTTCTTTGGTAGAATAATGTATTTGGCCTAGTACTTATATTAGCATGCTTGAGGTTTATATATGTTATGTGGAACCTATAATGAGATGATAGACGTGTGGATGGAAATTTTAGTAATGTATTGGCTATTGCATTGGAAACTTGTAAAGAAGGATGCATCCTAGTTGATAGTAAACAAAATAACAGAGTGACATATGTGAGTTCGTAGTGTATTATGAAACCTTATGACTAATGATGATTGTAACACCTAGAGAGATAGGGTATTCTGAGATTGAGGATTTTGGATCATGGCTCCACGTCTGTTTTAAAATTTGGATGGAACCCCACACCAGTAGTGCGCCTCACGATGTTGTCAGTGGGATCGCCTATTTTTGGGTCGCCAAGGAATCTGCCATATTTTGGCCCGCGCAGACGCGTCTCGGTTACGTAGTGCGAGTTGATCCCCCTACCTTCGAGATGGCTAGTGAGCTGTAGCGAGCCTTTGGTAAGCCCTGAGATTAATGAACAATAATGAGGTTTAATGAATTGAGGTAATAGCTTCACACGCTTGGACATGATAACAGGTAGTTACGTTTACTCTATTTCTTGTACATTTGCATTCATATATTAGAATTGGGCATATTAGAGTAGTTTTACTTCATGTCTTTACCGGCTTTCTATATCTATCTAATCTAATCTATCGATTATTCTACTTGCTGCCCAAACTTGGACCTAGTGGGGAGATGTCGGCGGATCGGCGGCCGATCCCACGGGAACTAAGGAAGTTAGTTCTCACGCACTCCCCTTATTTACTACAGGGCCGAGCGCAAGTTCACTAACGGCGAGGATCGCTGTAAGGAAGTGAATTTCGAAACTCGAGCGATTAGACTTTCGACCCAGTAATGACTAGTTGTGCGTGTGCATAGCTTCGAAAAGTCCGAAGGTGGTTATAAAATCATATAAGTGCATTAAAGAAGGTCCCGCGGAGCACCAGTGCGAAAATCTGCACTGGAGCAGAAATCTCTCGGGACGTCCCTAGGCAGGGAGGGACGGTTCCATCGGCCTGGGTTGGGCGGAGGTCTTCTGATAAGACCGTCCTGATGGCAGGGCGCGGTCCCGAACATTTGGCCTGGCAAGACTTAGCCAGAATTTGGCTAAGTCCGCGAGAATTCAGCTCTCGGCAACCGTCTTCGGAAAGGACCGGTGTCTTCCCGGGGACTGCGATCTCCTCAGGCAGGACCGGTCCCGAAAACAGCGGAAATCCTCTGCTCGAAGTGGCTAGCCTTCGGGGACGCGGTCCGCTAAGTCGGGGAGAACCGGTCCTCCGCGCGGAAACTGGCCAGTAATGGGTAGTGGCACTAGGGTGAAAATTGAAGGGCTTTTAATGCAAAATGGCCTTTATTAGAGGTGGGGGGACCTCTCTCTCTTCACTCTCCGCTGGCCAGTTTCTCTCTCTCTCTTGACCCTCTTTGTCTCTCTCTCTCTAAGCAAAGAAAAGAAAAAGGAAAGAGAAGGAGAATGAAGAAGAGGAAGGAGAAGAAGAAAAGAAAGATAGAATGAAGAGAGAAAGAGAAGACTAAGAAGAAGAAGAAGAAATATCATTCTTCTCTCCCTCCCCTCAAGCATCGTATGATGGGTAAACTTCCAACCTTTAAGGTGATTGGTTAGGTTTGGATTTATGTCAAAGGTTTAGAAATTGGATCGATATGGCAACCTATTCAGGACACATACAGGTTCGAGCTCAACAATCGAAGCTCGCACGCCCAAACGCGCGGATCTCCTTCACGTTGCAATTCTAGGCAGCGATTGGGGTTGGCATTTAAGGTGTTTGATTGTAATTTAATAGGTCGTAAAACCTAATTGCTAGTCTCTGGACGCGTCGGCGATAACGGTTTGGCCGAAATACACAGCGAGTGCGGAGATCGCACGAATCGGGTACTGAGGGCGTCGCTTTGCCCCGAGGAGTTCAAAGCGGCGTCCAGGAATGAGCAACGTCGAGCTTTTCTAACGATCGCGGGCTCGCCAACAGGTGGTGTGCCCATCCCGAAGCAATCGGCCCTCCTATGTCTTTAGTATACTTATCCTTGCATCTTGTATATTGCTATTATAGGATTGTTGCATTGCCTTCCTTATCCTTCTCGATGATATTGTAGCATGTCATTGGATATTGGATCTAGAGATTAGTGAGGATTGGGTCGAGTTTTGTGAATCCTAATAAGTAGATGAACATGAGAATAATGAACGAGGGTTGGCATCCTAGTTGATAAGTAAACAAAATGAACAGTGGCATTTAGTTGATAGTAAGCAAAGAACAGATGATACATATGAGTCGAGCGTATGAAACCTATGGACTATATGATGATTGTGACACTAGAGGAGCAGGTATCCTCGAGCTTTAGAGGATTTGATGCATGCTTCACGGTCTGTTAAAGTCTTGTGATGGAAGCCGCCACACAAGTAGTGCGCTCCGGGATGTTGTCACCCAGGGGATTGCTATATGCCCCGCCAGACGGTGCTCGTCGTAGTGTGAGTTGATTCTCCCTACGTGTCGAGATGGGCTTAGTGAGCTGTAGGCGAACCCTGGGTAAGCCATGAGATTAATGGACAAGTAAATGACAGAGTTACTGAACCGAGTGTAATAGCTTGCCTTTGACATATAATGGGATTACGTTTATCCATTTCCTTGTACACTGCATTCATATATTATGATTGGGCATAGTACGTAAGCTTCACTTTCCATCATGTTACAGCTTTACTTTTTATCTATCTATCTATTGTATATTGCTATCTGGTGCCGACGCTTGGACCTAGCTGGGGAATCGCGGAGTCGGGGCCGAACCCACTGGGAACTAAGGAACAAGTTTTTTAGTTTCACCCCATTTTAGCCACAGTTCCAGTTCGGGTATCCCGGTGAGCGTGAGGACGCGGTAAGGCCCGGCGTTCTAGTTCATTAGCTATCTTTCTTGCATTAGCCGTCACCCTTTTGTATTTGAGAGAGATTTGTATAGGGTGAAGGTTGATTGGCTTTGTATTTATATTTTGGAAGAATGTACAAGAATGTAATCTAAATGTAGTAATCAATGAATTGTAATAAGATAGTGCTTTCTCTCTATGTACTGTATATGTTTCTATACTTGTATCTTGCTCTTGTTTATAGCACCACGGTGCTTATGGATCGTTATTTATGAATTGACTTCCTGGGAATTCTTATGCCGATCTTTGGTTAGCCTGGACGGACAGGGGGAGGTCCTGTCGTTCGCGTCTGTTCGAAACGCCGCGGGCGCGGACCTAAATGGTAGCTGGTCGCGGCGTGACAGATAAAGTGGTATCAGAGACCAGAGCAATAAAGAGAGAGTCCTAGATGACCTAGGAGACCCTAGGTTGGTGACCCTAAGTAGGGACTGAGTGAACGTGGAACCCATGGCGCGTGGCGACGCCGGTGATTGATTGATTGGGTTGAAGTAGTGTTTACTGTCTCTACAGCCCGTGAATAGAGACAGATCAGAGTATCTAGTTTCTCAGCTCGTATGGTTGTGTCGCGGGCACGACGACGCGACCGCTAAGAGTCCAAACTGGAAACCTTTGTGACTTCCGCCCGATTTTTCGTCGAGTCGTTTAATTTCGCGAACGTTGTGAGTATCAGATTGAGAATAACTAATTGAGTTGTTTGCTTTTCAAGGAGCAAATGTCCCCAAGGCTTTATGCGCGAGGTCTGGCTCGGTACCTCTCACTTCCTGCGGAGCCCGAGCAGCCAAGATCGGAGGAAGTGCAGGAGCCTGGCGGGAGAGTCGCTGCCATAGTTGGGCGCGATGCAGCGCCCAGGAGCTCGGTTTCGAGCAGCTCAGGAGGTGTGGACGGCATAGCGGCAGTGGCGGCGGCCGCGCGGCGGCAGGAGATTCACGATCCGCCGCACCTTCGGCGCGCACCTGCGGTTAGCGGCGAGGGTTGAGGGCATATGCGGCGGTTCCGATGACAGCGGTTCCCGCGCCGGCAAGTGCGGCCCTACCGACTGTTCGGGTTCGGCAGAAGCTTGAATGACGACGGCTGAATGATGAGCGGGAGGCGTGCGCTTACGGCTTTAATGGAAGTTTAATGAAGTTTAAACGACAACCGACTTTGAAGGGGAAAGGTGGGAGCCGTCGGTGGTGGAGTCTTGGTTGACTCTATGGAGACCCTCTCGAGGACTTGTAATTACGCCCGGAGAAGGATAAGGTGGCCACCTCGCCACCCATTGCCTCGACAAAGCGCGAAGGGTGGTGAGCGGTTGAACGGGATCGCCTCTTGACCTTCCCCCCATGCTCTGGAGGAGTTCAAGGAGGGAGATGTTTGGAAATTAACTTCCCGACACCGGAAGCGAAAATTGAATTGGAAAAGTTTCGCAAATGAGGCAGGGAGATCGCTCGGTAGCTGACTTACGAGCAGGAAGTTCTCCACATCATAGACGGCGTCCCGGACGGGTCAACGGATGAAGCGGATTACGGCCGAGTGGTTCTTACGAGACTTCGAGCCTATGGATATATAGAGCGGTGCACTGATTGCCAGCTCACGAACTTGCACGAGGTCTTCAACAAGGCGCTGTGGGCAGAGCGTTGGTTTGCTTCTTTTTGATGGAGATGCCCATGTGCGGAGGAGAGAGGGTTGTCGGATCCCAAGACAAGGGAAGAAAGCGATCGGCGGCGGTCGGGTGGACAGTCGACGTTCGAGGAGGCCCCCCGAAGCAATCCGCAGTCGCAGTCGTCGGGCCGTGCCGCGCGTTGCCCTATTTGTGGAGAATCGAGGCCATCGGGCACCGCATGTAGTCAACCGTACCAAGGACGGTGTTAACTGGCGGATCTAAGAAGGACATATCAGCCGTGACCTGTCCGGCCAAGGGCCTCGCTACTCCGTCAGTCGCATCGGCTCCAGCGCCCACCGCCCTTATCAGGGAGGGGCCCCCTAATGTCCCCGTCAGCAGGACGCGCGTTGGCTGCCGCCCAGCCGGAGTGACTCGTCAGCGCCGAGCGGACGGGTATTTCGCCGCTCAGCCCAAAGCCGAAGAGCCTCCTATCGCCGAGGAGCCTCTGATGTCGTGGCTTGGTATGGTTATAATCAATGGAGTTTCGCTCCATGAGGGCTATGTTCTGATACGGTTTGTCCACGCATTCTTGTTAGTAGACGCATTTGCACGCTCGCATGACATACCCATAGAAGCAGTGCAAGTGGCGAGTCGAAGAGTCCTCAGTCATCGTTAACCCTATACGGAGTGCCGTCGTGTCCGTTGCAAGTGGGTATTGGATAATGCCCATCCGGTATGTTGGACCTCACCTAACTCGAAAGCGTACGACTTATTTAGCTTGGATTGGCTCTCGAAGTATTATGCCAATCGCTTGTAAGAATAAATCGATCAACACTTTCGGGAGCCTGGATCAGAAGGAGTTCAGTTATCGAGCTTGTCGGAGTTCTTGGCTCTCGTCGCGACTGTATCGGCGACGAGGAGCTAGGAAGTTTTGCAGCGGCGTTGCGCGCATTTTTGGCGACCTGTCGTGGATGGTGGACCGAGTGGTGTCGAAACTTAGAAAATCTATCGTAGTCGGGGAATTTCTGGATGTTTCCGCGAAATATTGGAGGATGCGCCGGATCGGGAGATCGATGATTCGTTATAGATTGATTCCGGACGGCGCCGATCTCAAAAAGGCCGCCATACGTATGGCGAACGCAGATTAAGGACATTGATGGATCAGTTACAAGAATGCTTCTCGACAAGGGGTTCCATCAAGGCCGAGTGTAATCTGCCGTAGGGAGGCGCCGGTGTTGTTCGGCGTAGAAGGATGGCTTCGTTTCGACTCTCTGGATTATTCGAAGTTGAATAAGGTCACCAAAAAAATAAGTACCCGTTGCGCCCGAATCGACGACTTTTCGATCCAATTAACAAGGGTACGAGTGTACTCGAAACATAGACTATCAATCTGGCTACCATCAGTTAAAGATCAAGCCCGGAGGATATCCAGAAACCTGCGTTCGTATAGCGTTATGGACACTTACGAGTACACGGTTATGACACTTTTGGCTCACTAATGCCCCGGCGCATTCATGGACCTAATGAACCGTGTATTCTCAAGGCGTGCCTGACCGATATGTCGTGGTCTTCATGGACGACATCTTGGTCTATTCGCGGGACGGAGGAGCCACGCGAGCATTTACGACTGGTGCTTGCAAATCCCTTCGGGAGGAGAAGCTATCTCAACGCTGAAGAAGTGTGATTTTCTGGCTCCCAGAGACGTTGCCTTCTTGGGGCATTGTGATTTTCCGAGGCGGGTGTCTTCAGTTGACCAGCAAACTCGAAGCGGTATGAGAATTGCCACGCCCCGCGACTGAATTACGAGGTCGACGCTTTGCTGGGCTTAGCGGCTCATTATCCGACGGTTTGTGGAGGGCTTTCGAAGATTGTAACTCCACTTACGCGCGTCGACAATGAAGGGCGTCAAGTTCATTTGGAGGCGAAGAGTGTGATCGAAGCTTAACGAGTTGAAGAAAGATTGACGTCGCTCAATACTCGCCTTACCGGTGCATGGGCGAGGACTTGTGTGGTTTATAGTGCGCTCCTATCCTGGGCTTGGGGTTGTGTTCCTGATTGCAAGCGGCGAGGGTGATGAGCTATGCATACCGGCGTCAGCTAAGACACGAGAAGAACTACCATCCATGACTTGGAGTTGCGGGCGGTGATCTTGCACTGAAGTTGTGGAGGCAGCTACCTTATAGCCGGTGCACTGCTGAGATCTACACCGACCACAAAAGTCTGAGTACCTGTTTACCGCCAGAAGGAGCTGGAATAGCGGCAGAGGGCGGTGGCTAGAGCTAATTAAAAGATTATGACGTTGACGATTCTCGATACCACCTCCAGGCAAAGCAAATGTGTCCGCAGACAGCACTCAGCAGAAATCGGCGAAGAGATCCTGCGCTTTTGATGTTACCCCGGGCAACAACTAGGGCTGGAAAATGGAGGCGGCTGGACCTGGAAGTGGTCGCTCCCAGCGGTCCCGCACACACATAGCTGATTGGCGACTCGTTATTCAACCGACTTCATTGGAGAGGAATTCAGAATTGCAACCATACAGTCGCGAGTCTCCAAAAAGTGCGGCGCAACATTAAGCAATGGCGATTTCAGATGTGGACGCCGGTGGCCGCTCCGCGTTTCGAAAAACCGGTGGTAGGCGTATCCCGAGAATGAAGACTTCTGTGAGTTTGATTCTAACAAGAAAGCTCACCGATTCTCCATTGCAGCGGATCGCACCCGGCGGCACCAAAATGTTCCTGAGCTAAGAGCACTCTATGGTGGCCGAGGATGACAGGCAGAGTATGGCCTTTCGTGGCGAAGTGCTTGACCGTGTCCAACACCCAGTGAAGGCGGAACGCCGATTTTCTCCAGCGGGGAAGCTTCAAAGCCTACCTATTCCGTCTGGAAATGGGAAGACATATCTATGGATTTCGTCGTTGGCTTACGCTCGCGACAGGCGGACATGAGCAATCTGGGTGATTGTGGACCGCTTGACGAAGTCAGGCACACTTTTTACGATCCACACCACCGTCTGGGCGGCAGATAAGTGTCGCAGGTGTATCTAGACGAGGTTGGTGAGCGTTGCATGGGGTGCGAGATCGATCGTGTCGGATAGAGACCCCCAAGTTTACTCGCGGTTTTTGAAAAGCCTGGCAGGAGGCCCTTGGACGCACGCTCGATTCTCAGCAACTGCCATTCCATCCCCCAGAGCAGACGGGCAAACTGAAAGAACCAATTCAAGATGCTGGAGGATATGTTTACGAGCGTTGTGTTATTGATTACAAAGGAGGCTGTGTGTAAGTTATTTGCCAATGGCCGAGTTCCGGCCTACCAACAACAGTTATCACCTATGTGGAGATGGCACCGGTTCGAAGCTCTTTATGGCGAAATCCGCTCTCGACTATTTATTTGAGTGACGTGTGGGCGACGCACGGATTTGCCCGCGATGGTGCTGCGGGAAGGCGAAGAAAAGGTTCGCACTTGCTCCGGCAAACGTTACTCAACGCGCGCAATCTCGACACAGACTATGCGGATAGGCGCACCGCCGAGATCTAAGTTTGCGGTGGGTGACCAGATGCGTTTTCTGGAAGGTCTCCTATGAGGGGTGTAAAGCGATTTTTGGAGTTCGGAAAGTTGAAGTACCGCGATAACATTGCCACTACGAACCCCCCCCCCCCCCCCCCCCCCCCCCCTGGAGGGATTGGGACGGTGGCTTTCGGCTTGCGTTGCGCGCCAAAAGCTTGCGAAGTGCACAAACAGTATTCACGTCTCCAATTTGCGCAAGTATCTAAGCTGATCCAGATCACCGCGATGTTCGTACCGAGCCGCCGAGCTTCAGGTAAGACCTGAGCGTATCCGAGGAGTTTCCGATGGCAAATTACCGCTCGTGAAGTGCCGCAAGTTTTTAAGGATTCGAGAAATCCTTACTGTCCGAGTCCGGTGGCAGGCAATCATGATGATTCGCGAAGCCACCTGGGAGCTCGAGGAGAAGATGAAGGCCGAAATCATCCTCGCCTATTCGAAGGCTCACCACCGAGGTATTGAGTTTAGAATTAAAATTACTAATCAATGTTTGGAGTATTGAGTTCGTTTTCGATAGGACGAAACTCTTTAAGTGTGGGAAGATTGTAAGGAAAGTGATTCCGAAACTCGAGGCAATTAGACTTCGATTAGAATCGACTATTCGTCGAGGGTGTAGGCTTCGGAAAGTCCGAAGGCGATTATAATGCATAAAGTGCATTAAAGAAGGGTCCGCGGGAGCACCAGTGCAAAATCTGCACTGGAGCAGAAATGCTCTCGGGGACCGGTCCCTAGCAGGGAGGGACCGGTTCCATCAGGCTGGGTTGCGGAGGTCTCTGATGAGACCGGTCCCTGATGGGCAGGGACCGGTTCCCGAACGTTGGCCTGGCGAGACTTAGCCAAATTTGGCTAAGTCCCGAGAATGCAGCTCTCGGGAACCGGTCTCTCGGACAAGGACCGGTCTCCCGGGGACCGGTCTCTCAGGCAAGGACCGGTTCTCGAACGCGAAAATCCCTCTGCTCGAAGTGGCAGCCTTCGGGGACCGGTCCCAAGTCGGGGAGACCGGTCCCTCCGCGCGAAAACTGCCCAGTGAGGGTAGTGCACTAGGGTGAAAGTTGAGGGGCTTTTATGCAAAATGGCCTTTATTAGAGGTGGGGGACCCTCTCTCTCACTCTCAGCTGCTTTCTCTCTCTCTCTTACCCTCTTTTCTCTCTCTCTCTAAGAAAGAAAAGAAAAGGAAGAGAAGAAGGAGAAGAAGAAGAGGAAGGAGAAGAATAAGAGAAAGAAGAAGAAAGAGAAAGAGAAGACTAAGAAGAAGAAGAAGAAGATATCATCTTCTCTCCCTCTCCCTCAAGCTTGGAGTTTAGGTTAGAGGTAAGCTTCCAACCCTTTAATGGTGATTTTAGGGTTTTGGGTTTTTAAGGTTTAGAATTGGTTCGAATGGAACCTATTAGGGATAAATAGAAGGTTCGAGCTCACAATCGAAGCTCGCACCGCGGATTTCCTTCCCGTTGCCATTCTAGGGCACGGATTGGGGTTTTGGGAAATTTAGGGTTTTGATTTATTTTAATAGGTCGTAAACCTAATTGCTAGGTCTCGGAACGCGTCGGCGAAAACGGTTTGCCGATCCGACGAGCGGGTGCGGAGAAATCGCCGAATCGGGTACTTGAGGGCTCGCTTTGCCCCGAGGAGTTCAAGCGGCGTCCAGGAATCGCAACGTCGAGCTTTCTACTATCGCGGCCTCGCCAAGAGGTGGGTGGTGCCCATCCCGAAGCAATCGGGCTCCCTCCTATGTCTTAGTATATTTTGATCCTTGCATCTTGTATTATTGCATTATAGGATTATGCTGCATTGCCTTTCCTTATGCCTTCCTTGATGATATTGTAGCATGTATTGGATATTGGATCTAGAGGATTAGTGAGGATTGGGTCGAGTTTTGTGAATCCTATAATGTAGAGAAAATGATGAATAATGAACGAGTGGCATCTAGTTGATAGTAAACAAATGAACGAGTGGCATTTAGTTGATAGTAAGCAAAAGAACAGATGATACATATGAGTCGTAGCGTATGGAAAACCTATGGACTATATGATGATTGTGACACTAGAGGACAGGGTATCCTCGAGCTTAGAGGATTTGATCATGCTCACGGTCTGTTAAATCTTGTGATGGAAGCCCCACACAAGTAGTGCGCTCCGGATGTTGGTCACGCCAGGGATTGCCTATATGGCCCCGCCAGACGGTCTCGGGTCCGTAGTGTGAGTTAATTCTCCCTACGTGTCGAGATGGCTAGTGAGCTGTAGGCGAGCCTTCGGGTAAGCCATGAGATTAATGAACAAGTAAATGAGGTTAATGAACGAGTGAATAGCTTCACCTTTGGACATGATAACAGGTTAGTTGCTTACCTATTTCATTGTACATGCATTCATATATTTATGATTGGGCATAGTAGAGTAGCTTTACTCCTGTCATTTACCGCTTTCCTTATCTATCTATCTATCGATTATCTACTTGTGCCCGACTTGGACCTAGTGGGGAGATCGGCGGAGTCGGCGGCCGAACCCACTGGGAACTAAGGAAGTTAGTTCTCACCCCCATTTTACTACAGGGCCGAGCGCGAGTTCACACGGCGAGGATCGCGGTAAGGGCTTAGCGCCCTAGTTGCATTAGTCTACTTTCCTATTTCTGCATTAGAGTCACCTTTTATGCTTTGAGAGTAGATGATGTATAGGATGTGAGATATTCTGGAATGAATGTAAGCTAATGTTATATTTTGGAAGATGTAAGCTTTATACTCTGTTCTGGAAGTTCAATGTATAATCGAATTGTATTATAAAGGCTGAATGAATGTAATAGATAGATGCTCTCTCTTTATCATTACTTGTATGTTCTATACTTGTATCTTGCTCTTGGTTGTTTTGCACTGATTGTGCTCTCGTTGTAGTTATCGATTGTGTATGTATTCAAGTTATTTTCCTGGGAACTTGTTGTACACAATCTCGTTGTTAGCCTTGGGCGGACAGGGGAGGTGCTGTCCGTCCGGCGTCTGTTCGACGTGCCCGGGCCGAGCCAAATTGGTAGCGGTCGCGGGGCGTGACACGCCATTTCGAAACATAAGACTCGCCCCATGCCCCCGCCACAGGGCAGGATGCTTGGCCCATTTAAGCCAAATCACCCCTCCAGCAACTGCACACATTTGCAGCATGCAGGATCCGAACGGCCCGTGACCTCTGGCTCTGAATAAACTTTCTTCCTCTTTGTGGAGTCGCTTTGAAGAGTTATCAGATATTTCTTGTATTTTGTTGAGAAGAAGAAGACGAACCCCTTAGATTTGTTTGTCTTGGATGAAGTAGACTTGGAAGGAAAACTTCTTTCTAAGAGTTCCGACGAAACTTCTATTTGTTAGAAGTGCAAGTTTGTTTCTCAAGTCCTCCAAGGCCTTTGCTACCGACTCTGAATCTGATGAAGGTGAAGTGACATCTCTTTTGTTGATTTTAAGAGCATCCTGAAGCTTTAGAAAAAGACTTGGAAGAAACGAATTAGAAGGAAAAAGTCATTTCATAAAGTTTTGAAAAACACCTTACTAAATTCTTCTAGCTTTGAGTTCATCAGTATTGTTTGACCGTTTCAAATACCCAAACCTTAGGACGGAATCGGTTCGGGAAGCGCGTTCTCAAATTTTCGAACAATTTTGGAATACGGAAATTTTCTCGCACCCAAGTTAGCACAACTGTTACAATGTCTTGCAAACGAGTATAGTACTCGGTAAATAGATTCATGTTCTTCCATATGGATGGATTCAAATCTAACTAGTGAAGCATTTGCAATTTTTGAATCTAAACCAAGCTGTACCTCGTTGTGTAACTCGCAAAGTGTCCGGCAAATTCTCTTGGGCCGTTTCAGCAACGCCAGAGAAACCGCGAAAAATTCAATTTTGATTTAAGCATCTGATAAAGCATTGGATACCTTTTCGTTGAACGAAGATATTCATTTTCCTCTTTTCGTCCATTTTATTTCTAGGTTTTCGGACACACGTAACATTCTCGATTACTTCGGTAGGTAATTTTTCATCCGAATTCATGGCATTGCCAACCCCTCGTCATAGGCATAAGAAGCCTAACCGGAACCTTTTCAATAGGCGTAGTTAGTGGCCATCCTGAAGGAGCGGGTCGATTGTGTTACCTGCCTCAGCCATGTATTACAGCCTATACCCGCTCTGATACCTACTTTGTGAGATATGGATCCCAAGGAGCTAAAAGGTAAGTAACACCTAGAGAGGGGGTGAATAGGTGTAAATCCGGCAAACTCGAAAAACCCGATGCAAACAAATAAAGTTAGCAAAAATTAAAACAGCACAATCCGAGAATTTAACGGTGGGAAAACTGCCAATCGAGTGAAAAACCCACGGAACCGGATCACGCAAAGAAAATCCAGAAAGAAAAACTCGAGTACAAGTGATTGACGAAAATACAACGACTCCAATTTACGGCGATTTCTGTTGATCGGTGATCTTTGCGTCCTCAGATCGGTAGGGAATCCACCAATCGACCATTGCTCTGGGCAACTCCAACGAGCGTCAATGCATTCAACTCCTCGAAGCTCACACGAATCCTCGGCTTCAACAGCGAGATCCCACCCAGCGACCTCCTTCCCGACTTTAGAATCGAAGATTTGTGGTGATTTAACTTTTGAAAAACCATATAGCTAATGGGAGTTCACCACTTTTATCAAAACATCTACTTGATTCTCGTAGAATATTGAGTAAAAAAGAATGTAAGCCGATTTGATTGCTAGAAACTCATATGTAAATCTAACAATTGAAAGCGAGAGAATAAGTTTCTTAGGGTTTAGAATTGGTAAATATTCAAAGCCGTTAATTTTTAGATACCGCACCATAGCTTATTTATATGTTTAGAAGACTTAGAAGTAGACTAGGAATTGCAAAATAGTCGGGTTTATAAAAACCTGTGTCGTCTTCTCAGAGAACCGGTCTTCTGCGAGAGACGCGGTCGCTGTGAGAGACGCCGTCTATCAAGTGAGGAACCGGCCCCTCTCTGCGTGTTCAATAAACCTCAGTGTTCGGAATCGCGGTCTCATTCCAAAGCCTTGAGACCGGTCCCTCGCTGCGCGACAGAACTACCAAGATCGGGAACCGGTCTCTTCACTCAGGGGACCGGTTGCAATCAAACTCACGGAGTGAGGACGAATTAGGGGACCGTCTCTCCACTTCAAGGGACCGGTCCCAAAAACACAATGAAAAGTCAAAAATTATTTTAAAGCAATTAAGCCTTCTGAACTTTATTCTAATTAGGTATCTTCACCACAAATGATCTTTTCTTCATTACCTAGGTGTGAGCTTTCGAGCTTTTCCGAATGACTTCCGTTCTCCATTTGAATAATTCTGCGATCAACTCTTCAAGACTCCAACAACTGTTACGAAATTCGCCAACCTATAAAATCCTTAACTAAGTGTGAAGCGGGCGAAGTATCACTCGTAGGCTAGTGCTCGCAATTAGGTGCCTAGAGCCGGTAGAACGTGCGTACTCTGTAGAGCTGTGTCGTGTAGACGACGTTAGCGGGTAGGATTTAGTTGCTTGTGTTGGATCTATCCCGTGCTCTGATTCTCTTTTGTGACTGTGTATTCCTCTTGGTCCATTTGGCAGGCTGGTCAGCTGCGAAGCAACGCTATTTATACCTATTATGTTATTTGCGGGAGTTTTGTCTTAGTACGAGTAGTATCGTACTTAGTACTTGAGTGTTGTGAATGCACGTGTTGGATCGTGAAATTGATGATTGCATCTGATGAGATGCGGTTTGTGACGACCAACCCGAGACTTGACGTGTTTTGGGGTCTTGGTTGCTCCTAGTTGGAGTGTTGCGAATTCTCCAAAATGAGAATTGTCGCCCAATGATGATTGGGTCTACGATCGAGCGAGAGACGCTATGCATATTTACAACAGTTTAAGGCAGTAGGCCTCACGTGGTGTTGGTTGACTGTTGGTCCACTATTCCGCTGTGAAAGCCGACAAATCGGTTATGCCGAGTAACTCCGTGGAGGAGTTGGTGCAAGGAAGTGAATTCTCAAAATCGAGAGTTGGACTTCACTCAAAATCGACTAATTGTCGAGTGAGGTGCTCGGAAGCCGAAGAAGTAAAATGCACCAAAAAGTGCATTACATGAGTCCCGCGAGAGCAATATGTGCAAGAATTTGCACTTTGGCAAATTGCTCTCGGGATCGTCCCTGTGGGAGGACGCGGAATTCGCGAACGGTTGTCTACTAGCGAGCTGCTCTCGGACCGTCGCAGGAGGGAAGGACCGGTTGCGCTCGAGGCTGAGGCTGTGGCAGCAGGCGATGGCAACCGTCCCCTAGGCCAGAGGGACCGTTCCGCGAACACGGTGAGATTGAGGAGGTCCCTCTGGACCGGTCCCGCCAGGCAGGGAGAGACCGGTCCCCCGGAGCGGAAATTTGCCTCAGCAGGCTGGCGTCATGTGGAGGGGTTGGAGTAGCTTGAGGATAATGCTCTTTGTGGATTAAGATTCGAGATGCGCTCGGAGTATGGCATCTCTCAATAGAGCCACAAGATCCAAAAATGCGATTGGATGGGCACTCGCAGTGGGCGAATGCACCAATATAATTGCTTCTAAGCGATATTGTGATCGAATTGGATGTGACGCGCGCTAAGAGGGATGTGTGAAAGTTGACGAAGATCCGTAAATGAGAAATACGAACTCTTGGATAGCAAAGTGGCGGGAGCGCCGCTTGGTTGACACTCAGGGATCTAGAGGGCTTACCCGTGTGTGCTTGTGTCGTGTGTGTGGGAACCATATGACTATGTGCGTTCTTGATAGCTCCACACCATGAGGATACGGTAGGTCCGGCTGACAGGAAGTGGTTTCGGCCGTAGTTGGGCCAAGTTAGTGAATGGTGTGGAGGGCCGTAGAGTCGTGTTGAAGTTTCGACTTGCGCTACACCCAGGAATGACCGAGACCTCGTAATGCACGTTTTGGACTTACACACACGCGATGTGAGCGAATTTAGTCTCACGTCCGTCCGTAGTGGCCTTCGATAGTTCAATAAGCGGCAAGGCCAACTCGTGGATGCAAAGTCAGCTGTACCCCTTGTACTCAATGAAAAAGAGAATTGAGGTTGAATTGGGTTGATGTGAGTTAGTTTCGAGACGAAAGTCCTTTTAAGGAGGGGTGGATGTAAAAGGTGATTCGGACTTTTAAAATCATGAAGTTACGGTGGTACATTTGGTGAGAACGACATTTGCAAGGTTCCGGGAAATTCGGTTGAGGCCCGGAAGCCATTCGGGGTTTCGGTGTGCGTAGGCCGCTAAAAACCGGAGCCGAAAGGCATGTGGCCAGTGAAGCTAAAATCCGACATAGCGTGGATGAAAAGATAATAAAAACATGCTCGAAAACATGTTTGAAAAAGAGGCCTCGTTCGATTGAAACGAATGCGGAGGTCAACGAGCGAAAACTGGGCGAAAAACGAGAAGAAACGTGAAAATAAAGGTAAATTTGGCTAAGCCTAAAACCTGCTGAAATTTCTGGTCGCTTCGGACGCGGTCTCTCGACCGCAAGGACCGTCCCCGAGCGCGAAAATGCCAGATTTTGGGCTGGTTTGAGAGCTAAGACGTTGAGGGGGCTTATTGTATTTGTTACATAGACTTAGAGACAAAGAGAGGGGATGCTCTCTCGTCCCTTCTCATTTCCCTCAACCGTAAGCCCGCTCTCCTCTCTCCTAAAATCTCTCATTTCTTTCTCTAAAAGTTAGCAAGAAGTGGAGATGGAGAGAAAGACTTGAAGAGAGTGGCTTCCATCTTCTTCTTCTTACCTCTTAGGCCATTGGAGCAAGCTCTAAAGTAAGAATTTTGATGCTCAACAATGGTAAGCTTTACTATAGTTTGGGTTTGAACTCTTAAGAATGGGTTAGAGTACTCTAGCATACTAATTAAAGGTTTGATGCTTGAATCCTAAAAGCTTTAATGGTGGATTTTTGCATAGTAGCAAATCTAGCTCAAAATGCTATTTTGCAAATTAGATGGGTTTGATCTAAATGGTTTGTAATAAAACGCTAATGATAGCGCTGAAACGCGTTGGAACAAGCTGACGGTTGGCAAGATGCCGTCGAGCGTTACAAAATATCGAAGAAGAAGCCGATTTTGGTACAGATTGCGCAGCTCGCGGCAGAAGCTTCCAAAAATTCACTGTAAGTGGAATCGTAAGCACGGTGTCGGGAATAAACTCCAAAACAGAACGGATGTCGATGCGGATTAGGAGGTGCATTGCAGTCCGCTATCGTGAGTATGGGTGAGCCGTGTGGCAATGCAGGCCGCAGGACGGCCAGAATTCGAGAGTGACGACCACGAGCTTAATAGAATTTCGCTATAAGGTTAGCTGACATACGTAGGTAAGGAATCCATACACCCATCCACTCGAGAGGCAGAACTCTCTTAAGATATTAAGATCTATACTTTTTATAAGACCAAATACATTATTACAAAGAACATGCAAGGTATAATGCGAATATCATATTGAGCACAAATTGACATCTTGTCATTATAGGGTGATAAACATGATGTGTTTGATCCTATACTTGCAATGTTCTTTTTTGTAGATAATGTATATTGGCTGAGTACTTATATCTAGCATGCTTGAGGTTTATATATGTGATGTGGAACCCTATAATGAGATGATAGTTGATGGAGTTAGTAATGTATTGGCTATGCATTGGAAACTTGTAAATCTGCTACCGCCGTATCTGCGGGGTGTGTGATTTGTGGAGGATCCCACCAGGCGCGGCGGTGTGTGCTGCGAAAAGGAAGGTGTTTTCGTTGCGTGCAGTCTGGCCACGTGAAATATGATTGCCCCTTGGACGATGGACGACTCCCGCCGACAGCGTCGACATTCACCTCTTCGGGACAGATGGTGGATGTGCAGCCTGTGGCACAGTCTGGAGGGCTCGGGGTGGTCGAGCAGCCGGAGGATTCACAGGAGGCGCCAAGCGGCCCTGGATACGCGGCTCTTGTCGAGGGACCTGCTGCTGTTGGTGATGTTACCGCAGGTATGATTTAATTAAAGCAATCATACATTCTATCATGAAGTAGTTTGAGCATTTGTATGCATTTGCTTGTGGTCTTTTTACTACTATTTACATATTAGTATAGTAGAGACCAGGACGCAGGTCAGAGACTTACCCAGCATGCATAAGTCGTGGTGGTATGTCGCCTACCTAAAGAAATTGGTGATTGGTCGGTGCCGGCAAGCTGCTGGTGACGAACCGAGAGTGAGACCCCCTTCGGGGATCTGTGCGTTGTGGAGTGAGGAAGGGCACACCTAGCCGTACGCTGCTTGTAAACAGTCGGCAAAGGTGTGGTGGAAAGGCATTCGACGGAACCGATTGCCTGGTATCCCTCCTATGGTCTGGGATAAGTTCGGGAATTGGTATTCTCCGTTCGATTCCCTGATGGTAAGCGAGGAAGCTTCAGAAAGGTTTCCGAAGATGTGGCAAGTAAACAGCACCGTGAGGCGATACGAGCGGGAATTCTCCCGTGTCGTGCGTTGCGTCCCGAACGTAGCGCGGGATGACAAGGACATGGCCGACTGCTTTGTGCGTGGACTTCGGCCAGACCTTTGCAAGATTGTGCTTGCACATAAGTTGCAGACTTCCGCCGACGTCCAAGATCGGGCCTTGTGAATAGAACAAGGTGAGGAATCCCTGCGGGAGGAGCGCGAGGCATACTACAAGGAAAAGGGGAAAGGACAGCCAGTGAGTGGACATGATGGTCAGTCAAGTTCCCAACGAACTTTGATAAGTTCGCGCTCGCGATCCCGAGCTCCGGGGACTTACCACATTTGGTCCTCAGCGAGATGTATTATTTGTGGGGGGGCCCTCATTGCCCACAGCAGTGTGAACAGCGTGAGGGCAAGTGCTTCAGGTGTGGGCTGCCGGGCCATGTGCGGGACAAGTGTCCGCAAAGGCGATAGCCGGGCCTTGACGCTAGCGATGGCCTATTCCTCTCTGGGACAGCCTGCAGGTGTGCCACCTGCGGCATTGTCAGGAGAGCGGCCATTGAGAACAATGCAATCAGAGGGTTCGCGACGAGCACCAAGTGGCCATGGATAAGCGACCCGAGTTGCGGTGCCTGCTGTTGTTGACGTCATTGTAGCAGGTATGAATTAATTGAGCAAGCATATACTTTGCATGATCTCAAGTTGATGCATAGCATGCATTTATCATATGGTCAGTTACTACTATTACTACATTACATAGTAGGGACCGAGTGGTCGAGTAAGTAGGTACCCGAGCATGCTAGCAGGATGAGAGTATGGCGCCTGCTGGGGCAGGTAGAGAGCCATTGGGCACTAGCAAATGGCTAGTGGTGATTTTGGATAAGAAACGAGGCTCGTAATGGAAATCGAAAATATAAGAGAACTCTCGATGCAATAGATTAGATATTGCAAGAGTTGAGCCTTGATGTTTGGGGACACCCGGATATCCCAAGAGTATTTCCGACGTGGACTCGATAGATCGAACAATGGTGATGAACCACTGTTGCGAAATTGGTCGATTAGCGCCGAACTTGGCCTGTGGGCCTAGTAGTACCTCGAACTGAGGTGGACGAGTTGTTGCTCGTGTGGCCGGCGTGCATAGGCTAAGTTGCCTGATGCTAGACTTCGTGTGAGACGCTGTAGAGACGTAGAGCGCTCGAATGTAGTTACGCGTGAAGTGCGGTTTCGATTCAGCCGCTTGAGTGAATTGGCAGTAGCACTTTAGCAGGGCTAAGTTGTCGGATCGTTGGCGCTAACCATTAATCCCAAAAGCTCGAGCTGTTAGAAATACGCAACCAATTCACTTAAGCGTACAGAAACAGCGCCCATGGGTCTCGATTGTGACTCGGCCCACCTGGCCTCACGCCACTTCGAACATGACTCGGCCCAACCGCAGCACTCACGCCATTTCGAACATGACTCGCCACATGGCTCCCGCCACAGGCAGGATGCTGGCCTCATTTACAGCCAACAATCCCCCCTCCAGCACCTGCCACATTTGCAGCATGCAGGAATCGAACCCGTGACCTCTGGCTCTGATACCACTTTCTTCTCTTTTGTGGAGTCCTTTTGAGAGTTATTCAATTCTTGTATTTTGTTGAGAAAGAAGAAGACGAACCCCTTTAGATTTGTTTGTCTTGGATGAAGTAGACTTGGAAGGAACTTCTTCTCTAAAGTTTCGACGAAACTTCTTTGTTAGAAGTGCAAGTTGTTTCTCAAAGTCCTCCAAGCTTTGCTCCGACTCTGAATCTGTTGAAGGTTGAAGTGACATCTCCTTTTGTTGATTTTAGAGCATCCCTGAAGCTTTAGAAAAAGACTTGGAAGAAGACGAATTAGAAGGAAAAGTCATTTCATAAAGTTTGAAGAGCACCTTACTAATTCTTCACTTTGAGTTCATCAGGAATGTTTGACCGTTTCAAATAGCGCAACCTTAGGACGGAATCGTTCGGAAGGGTTCTCAAATTTTTCGATACACTTTTGGAAATCGGAGATTTTCTCGCCCAAGTTAGCACACGTGTTTACAATGTCTTGCAAACGAGTATAGTACTCGGTAAAAGATTCATGTTCTTCCATATGGATGGAATCAAATCTACTAGTAAGCATTTGCAATTTTTGAATCTTAACCAAGCTTGTACCCTCGTGTGTAACTCGCAAAGTGTCCCAAATCTCTTTGGCCGTTTCACACGCCGAGACGCGAGAAAATTCAGTTTGATTTAAAGCATTGAATAAAGCATTGATACCTTTTCCGTTGAACGAAGATAGTTCATTTTCCTCTTTCGTCCATTTATTTCTAGGTTTCGGCACAGTAACATTCTCGATTACTTCGGTAGGATTTTTTCATCCGAATTCAATGGCTTGCCAAACCCGCTCGTCAATAGCAATAAGGAACGCCCTCATACGGACTTTTCAATAGGCGTAGTTAGTGCCATCGAAGAGCGGGGGTCGATTGATGTTACCGCCCTCAGCCATGTATTACAGCCTATACCCGCTCTGATACCACTTGTGAGATATGGATCCCAAGGATCTAAAAGGTAAGTAACACCTAGAGAGGGGGTGAATAGGTGTAAATCCGGCAAACTCGAAAAACCCGATGCAAACAAAATAAAGTAGCAAAAATTAAAACAGCACACCGAGAATTTAACGTGGGAAAACTCCAAATCGGAGTGAAAAACCCACGGGACCGATCACGCAAAGAAAATCCAGAAAGAAAACTCGAGTACAAGTGATTTCGACGAAATTACACGACTCAATTTACCGATTTCTTGTTGACGGTGATCTTTGCCGGTCCTCGATCGATAGGAATCCACCAATCGACCTTGCTGCAACTCCACGCAGCGTCAATGCATCAACTCCTCGAAGCGTCCACCGAATCCTCGGCTTCACGCGAGATCCACGCGCCGAACCTCCTTCCGGAGCTTGTAGAATCGAAGATTTGTGGTGATTTAACTTTTGAAAACCATAAGCTATGGGAGTTCACCTTTTATCAAACATCTACTTGATTCTCGTAAGAATTATTGAGTAACAACGAAGAATCAAGCCGATGTTGATTGCTAGAAACTCATCATGTAAATCTAAGCATTGAAACGGAGAGAAATAAGTTTCTAGGGTTTAGAATTGGTAAATATTCAAAGCCTTAATTTTTAGATGACCCACATAGCTTATTTATATGTTTAGAAGACTTAGAAGTAGACTAGGATTGCAAAAAGTCGTTTTTAAAAACCTGTGTCGTCCTCAGAGACCGGTCTTCTCGAGGAGACCGGTCTGTGAGAGACCGGTCTCTCAAGTGAGGAACCGGTCCCTCTCTGCGTGTTCAAAAACTCAGTGTTCGGGAACCGGTCTCTCAAGCTTGAGACCGGTCCCTCGCTGCGCGACAGAACTACCAAGATTCGGGAACCGGTCTCTCATCTCAGGGGACCGGTTGCATCAGAACTCACGGAGTGAGGACCTTAGGGGAACCGGTCTCTCCACTTCAGGGACCGGTCCCAAAACACATGAAAGTTCAGAAAAATTATTTTAAAGCAATCTAAGCCTTCTGAACTTATTCTAATTAGGTATCTTCACCACAAATGATCTTTTCTTCATACCTTAGGTGTCGAGCTTTCCGAATGAGTCTTCGTTCTCCAATTTGAATAACTTCTGCGATCAACTCTTCAAGACTCCAAACAACTTTACGAAATTCGCCAACCTATAAAATCCTTAACATAAGTGTGAAGCGGGCGATAGATCACTCGTAGGGCTAGTGGCTCGCATTAGGTGCCTAGGAGCCGGTAGAGTGCGTAGCTCTGTAGAGTGTGTCGTGTAGGACGACGTTAGCGGGTAGTGCTTGGGGACGACCCGTGCCTGGACCCTTCGTGGACTGTGGAGCCTGGGCCCATTTGGCAGGCGCAGTCAGCTGCGAGAGGCAGCGGCCTAATACCTATAGGTAGGGCGGAGAGTTTTGGTCAGGACGGTAGTCCGAGCTTAGACCTTGGAGTGTGGAATGCCACGTGTTGGATCGTGAAATTGATGATGCACTGAGAGTGCGGTTGTGACCCAACCCGAGGACTTGACGTGGTTTGGGGTCTTGGTTGCTCCTAGTTGGAGTGTGTGCGAATTCTCCAATGAGAATTTCGCCCAATGATGATTGGGTCTACGATGCGAGCGAGAGCCTCGATTTGTGAGCGATGTGGGTTGGGGGGCAGTAGGCCTACGTGGTGTTGGTGACTGTTGGTCCACCTGTGGAAGCCGACATAATCGGTTTAGCCAGTAACTCCGTGGAGGAGTTGGTGCAAGGAAGTGAATTCTCAAAATGAGAGTTGGACTTCACTCAAATCGACTAATTGTCGAGTGAGGTGTTTCGGAAAGCCGAAGAAGTCAAAATGCACCAAAAGTGCATTCAATGGAGTCGCGAGAGAAATGTGCAAGAATTTGCACTTGGCAAACTTGCTCTCGGGGATCGGGTCCTGGTGGGAGGGACCGCGTTCGCGGAACGGTTGTCTACGCGAGCTTGCTCTCGGGACGCGTCCAGGAGGGAAGGACCGGTTGCCTCGAGGTCTGAGGGTGTGCGCAAGCGCGAGGCAACCGTCCTAGGCCAGAGGACCGGTTCCCGAACACGTGAGATTGAGGAGGTCCTCTGGACCGGTCCCAGGCAGGAGAGAGACCGGTCCCGAGCGTGAAATTTGCCCAGACGGGCTTGGTGTCATGTTTGGAACGCGGGTGGAGAGCTTGAGGATAATGCTCTTTGTGGATTAAGATTCGAGATGCGCCGGAGTAGGCCATCTCTCAATAGAGCAAAGATCCAAATGCGATTGGAGCACTCGCAGTGGGTCGATGCACCAATGATATTGCTTCTAAGCGATATTGGTGATCGAATTGGAGTGTGACCCCTAGAGGGATGGTGAAAGTGACGAAGAGTCGTAAATGAGAAATACGAACTCTTGGATAGCCAAAGTGGCGGAGCGCCGCTTTGTTGACACTCAGGTGATTCTAGAGGGCTTACCCGTGTGTGCTGTGTCGTGGTGGTGGACCATATGACTATTGGTGCGTTCTTGATAGCTCCACACCATGAGGATAGCGGGTAGTCCCGGTCTCGAAGGAAGTGGTTCGGCCTTAGTGGGCCAGTTAGTGAATGGTGTGGAGGGCGTAGAGTCGTTGAATTTCGACTTGCGCTACCACCCAGAATGACGGAGACCCGTAATGCACTTTTGGACTTACACACAGCGAATGTGAGCGAATTTAGTCTCACGTCCTCCGTAGTGGGCCTTCGGATAGTTCCAATAAGCGCAAGGCCACTCCGGGATGCAAAAGTGCACTGTACCCCTTGTCACTCAATAAAGAGAATTAGGGTGTGAATTGGGTTTGAGGTGAGTTAGTTTCGAGGACGAAAGTCCTTTTAAGGAGGGGTGGATGTAAGGTATCGGACTTCTAAAATCATGAAGTTACGGTGTACATTTGGTTGGAAGACCATTTGCAAGGTTCCGGTGAAATTCGGTGAGGCCCGGAAGCATTCGGGGGTTTCGGTGTGCGTAGGCGCTAAAACGGAGCCGAAAGGCCATGTTGGGCCGTGAGCTAAATCCGGCATTAGCGTGGATGAAAAGATAATAAAAACATGCTCGAAAACATGTTTGAAGAGGCTCGGTTCGATTTGAAACGAATCGGAGGTCAAACGAGCGAAAACGGGCGAAAACGGAGAAGAAACGGTGAAAAAGGCTGAAATTTGGCTAAGTCCTAAAAATGCTGAAATTCTGGTCCTTCGGGGACCGGTCTCTCACCGCAAGGACCGGTCCCCGAGCGCGAAAATGCCCATTTTGGGCTGTTTGAGAGGCTAAGAGTTGAGGGGGCTTATTGTATTTGTTACATGACTTAGAGACAAAGAGAGGGGATGGCTCTCTCCCTTTCTCATTTCCCTCAACCGTAGCCCCTCTCTCTCTCTCTAAAACTCTCTCTTTCTCTCTCTAAGAAGTGGAGCAAGAAGGTGGAGATGGAGGAGAAAGCTTGAAGAAGTGGGCTTCATCTTCTTCTTCTTCCTCTTTAGGCCATTGGAGCAAGCTCTAAGGTAAGCTTTTGATGCTCAACAATGGTAGCTTTCTATAGTTTGGGTTTTGAACTCTAAGAATGGGTTTAGAGGTACTCTAGCATACTAATTAAAGGTTTGATGCTTGAATCCTAAGCTTTAATGGTGGATTTTTGCATAGTAGCAAATCTAGGGCTCAAAATGCTATTTTTGCAAATAGATGGGTTTGATCTAAATTGGTTGTATATAAACCTAATTGATAGGTCACTGAACGCGTTGAAAGCGACGGTTTGGCAATCCGTCGAGCCGTTACAAAGATATCGAAGAAGAGGCCGATTTTGGTACAGATTGCCGCAGCTCGCGGCGAAAGCTTCCTAAAATCATGGAAATGGAATCGTAGCATCGTGGTGTCGGGGAATAAACTCCAGAACAGACGGATCGCGGATAGGAGGTCATTTGGCAGTCGCGCGTGAGTTGGGTCGAGCCGTGCGGCGTGCGCCGCAGGAGGCCGATTGCGAGTGACGACGAGCAATCGGAACGCTATAAAAGGTGGGTGGTGTCCATCCCGAAGCAATCGGGCTCCCTTTTATGTCTAAGTTTATATTGATCAAATTGCATATTGACATCTTGCATTATAGGGTGATAAATGATGGTTTGGTCCTATACCTTGCATGTTCTTTGGTAGAATAATGTATTTGGCTTAGTACTTATATCTAGCATGCTTGAGGTTTATATATGTGATGTGGAACCCTATAATGAGATGATAAGTGTGGATGGGAATTTAGTAATGTATTGGCTATTGCATTGGAAACTTGTAAAGAACGAGTGGCATCTAGTTGATAGTAAACAAAAGAACGAGTGACATATGTGAGTCGTAGTGTATATGAAACCTATGGACTATATGATGATTGTGACCCTGGAGGACAGGGTATCCTCGAGCTTAGAGGATTGGATCATGCTCACGGTCTGTTTTAAATCTTGTGATGGAAGCCCCACACAAGTAGTGCGCTCCGGAGTTGGTCACGTGGGATTGCCTATTTTGGGTCCCAAGGGATTGCCTATTTTGGCCCCGCCAGACGGTCTAGGGTTCGTAGTATGAGTTAATTCTCCCTACGCGTCGAGATGGCTAGTGAGCTGTAGGCGAGCCTTCGGGTAAGCCATGAGATTAATGAACAAGTAAATGAGGTTAATGAACGAGTGAATAGCTTTACCTTTGGACATGATAACAGGTTAGTGCTTACCTATTTCATTGTACATGCATTCATATATTTATGATTGGGCATAGTAGAGTAGCTTTACTTCTGTCATTTACCGCTTTCCTTATCTATCTATCGATTATCTACTTGTGCCCACTTGGACCTAGTGGGAAGATCGGCGGAGTCGGCGGCCGAACCCGCTGGGAACTGAGGAAGTTAGTTCTCAACCCCATTTTACTACAGGGCCGAGCGCGAGTTCACACGGCCAGGATCGCGGTAAGGGCCTAGCGCCCTAGTTGCATTAGTCTACTTTCCTATTTCTGCATTAGAGTCACCTTTATATGCATTGAGAGTAGATGATGTATAGGATGTGAGATATTCTCGAATGAATGTAAGCTAATGTTTATATTTTGGAAGATGTAAGCTTTATATTATGTTTAGAAGCTTAATGTATAATCAAATTGTATTATAAAGGCTGAATGAATGTAATAGATAGATGTTACTCTCTTTATCATTACTTGTATGTTCTATACTTGTATCTTGCTCTTGGTTGTTTTGCACTGATTGTGCTCTCGTTGTAGTTATCGATTGTGTATGTATTCAAGTTATTTTTCTGGGAACTTGTTGTACACAATCTCGTTGTTAGCCTTGGGCGGACAGGGGAGGTGTTGTCCGTCCGGCGTCTGTTCGACGCGCCCGGGCGGAGCCAAGTTGGTAGTGGTCGCGGGGCGTGACAGATAAAGTGGTATCAGAGCAATTAAGAGCAAGTAAAGAGAGAGTTTAGGATGGACCTAAGAGACCCTAGGACGGTGAACCCTAAGGTTATAGGTGCGTGAGTGACGTGAACCTATACGGTGGCGAAAGTTGGATCGATTGGGTCAAGTTGGTAAACCTCTAAGACGGATGTTAGAGGTGGACTCAAGGTTTTGTTTATTCTCACCCGAGGGTGTTCATGTTGGATGCATACAACATGAAACTGAGTGGTGAGAATAGGCACCCTTGTATGACTTTCGCCCGATTGAGTCGTGTCATCTAATAGTTGCGACGAGGTTAGCAGGTTAAGGTAATTAACCGAGTTGTTGTGTTTCAGGAGCTAATGGCACCAAGGAGACACTACGCGCGTGGATTTGTTCCGGCACCGCCTCCCGAGGTGCCTAAGCAAGCTGGGTCAAGTGAAGTGCAAGAATTACGAGCGCAGATGACTACGCTTATCGGCGTGATTCAACGCCAAGGAGGTCAGATCGAGTGGCTCCAAGAGCTTTTAGAGCGACAAGTGGCGACGGCGGCCGTAACGACAACTGAAGGCCATGGTCCGCCCGCGCCCTCGGCTCGCGCGCCTGATGCTCCTGAGGGCGTGAGCATTTTGGTGACTCCGGCGGTGGTGCATCCCCTGCCGGCTTGTGTTCCTCTGGCGGCTTCGGGTCCTACGATACTCGATGCGGCAGCTGGCGAAGTGAGACAGGAACGCGAGGCGTTCAAGGAGAGTGGAGTGAAGAAACGGCCTCGTGGCGGTTCGGGGGAACAGTCTAGTTCCAAAAAGGCCCCGAAGTACCAAAAGGGGCGGTCCATTAGACAAGGACCTATGCGGTGCGTGATCTGCGGTGGAGAACATCGCGCGGGGAATTGTAGGGATCGGGCGGGACGGTGCTTCAAGTGTGGTCGGGCGGGACATATGGCCCGTCAGTGCACGGAAGGAGTGCCACCTGCCCCGTCAGTTGTATCCGCCTCAGAGATTCAGCGACAGTTTGGTGGAGTTCCGTCTGCTACTGCAGTATCTGCGGGGTGTGTGATTTGTGGAGGATCCCACCAGGCGCGGCGGTGTGCGCTACGAAAGGGAAGGTGTTTTCGTTGCGGGCAATCTGGCCACGTGAGACATGGTTGCCCCATGGGTGATGGACAACTCCCACCGACAGCATCGACATTCACCTCTTCGGGACAGATGGTGGATGTGCAGCCTGTGGCACAGTCTGGAGGGCTGGGGGTGGTCGAGCAGCCAGAGGATTCACAGGAGGCGCCAAGCGGCCCTGGATACGCGGCTCACGTCGAGGGACCTGCTGCTATTGGTGATGTTACCGCAGGTATGATTTAACTAAAGCAATCATACATTCTAGCATGAAGTAGTTTGAGCACTTGTATGCATTTGCTTGTGGTCTTTTACTATTATTTACATATTGGTATAGTAGAGACCAGTATGTAGGTCAGAGGAGTCACCCAGCATGCATAAGTCGTGGTGGTATGTCGCCTACCTAAAGAAATTGGTGATTGGTCGGTGCCGGCAAGCTGCTGGTGACGAACCGAGAGCGAGACTCCCTTTGGGGATCTATGCGTTGTAGAGTGAGGAAGGGCACACCTAGCCGTACGCTGCTTGTAAACAGTCGACAAAGGTGTGGTGGAAAGGCATTCGACGGAACTGATTGCCTGGTATCCCTCCTATGGTCTGGGATAAGTTCGGGAATGGGTATTCTCCGTTCACTTCCCCGACGGTGAGCGAGGAAGCTTCAGAAGGGTTTCCGAAGCTGTGGCAAGTAAACAGCACCATGGGGCGATACGAGCGGGAATTCTCCCGTGTCGTGTGTTGCGTCCCGAACGTAGCGCGGGATGACAAGGACATGGCCGACTGCCTTGTGCGTGGACTTCGGCCAGACCTTTGCAAGACTGTGCTTGCACATAAGTTGCAGACTTTCGCCGACGTCCGGGATCGGGCCTTGTGGATAGAACAAGGTGAGGAATCCCTACGGGAGGAGCACGAGGCATACTACAAGGAAAGGGGAAAGGACAGCCAGCAAGTGGACATGATGGTCAGTCAAGTTCCTAACGAACTTCGATAAGTTCGCGCTTGCGATCCCGAGCTCCGGGGACTTACCACATTCGGTCCTCGGCGAGATGTGTTATTTGTGGGGGCCCTCATTGCCCGTAACAGTGTGAACAGCGTGAGGGCAAGTGCTTCAGGTGTGGGCTGTCGGGCCATGTGCGGGACAAGTGTCCGCAAAGGCGATAGCCTGGCCTTGACGCTAGCGATGCCCTATTCCTCTCTGGGACAGCCTGCAGGTGTGCCACCTGCGGCATGGTCAGGAGAGCGGCCGTTGAGAACAATGCAACCGGAGGGTTCGCGGAAAGTGCCAAGTGACCTTGGGCATGCGACCCGAGTTGCGGTGCCTGCCGTTGCCGACGATGTCGTGGCAGGTATGAGTTATTTGAGCAAGCATATACTTTGCATGATCTCAAGTTGATGCATAGCATGCATTTATCATATAGTCAGTTACTACTATTACTACATTACATAGTAGGGACCGAATGGTCGGGTAAGTAGGTACCCGAGCATGCTAGCAGGATGAGAGTATGGCGCCTGCTGGGGCAGGTAGAGAGCCATTGGGCACTAGCAACTGGCTAGTGGTGATTTTGGATAAGAAACGAGGCTCGTAATGGAAGTCGAAAATGTGAGAGAACTCTCGATGCAATAGATTAGAGATTGCGAGAGTTGAGCCTTGATGTTTAGGGACACCCGGATATCCCAAGAGTATTTCGGAGGTGGATTCGATAGATCGGACAATGGTGATAAACCACTGTTGCGAAATTGGTTGATTAGCACCGAACTTGGCCTGTGGGTCTAGTAGTACCTCGAACTGAGGAGGACGAGTTGTTGCTCGTGTGGCCGGCGTGCATAGACTAAGCTGCCTGATGCTAGAATTCGTGCGAGACGCTGTAGAGGCGTAGAGCGCTCGAGTGTAGTTACGCGTGAAGTGCGGTTTCGATTCAGCCGGTTGAGTGAATTGGCAGTAGCACTTTAGCAAGGCTAAGTGTGAAGCGGGCCATGGATCACTCGTGAGGGCTGGTGGCTCGCACTAGGTGCCTAGGAGCCGGTAGAGTGTGTAGCTCTGTAGAGCATGTCGTGTAGGATGACGACGACGGGTAGTGCTTGGGGATGATCCGTGCCTGGACCATTTGTGGACTGTGGAGCCTGGACCCATTGGGCCGGCGCAGTCAGCTGTGAGTGACAGCGGCCCGATACCTACGGGTAGGGCAGAGTTTTGGTCAGGGCGGTAGTCCGAGCTTAGACCTTGGAGTGTGGAATGCCACGTGTTGGATCGTGAAATCGATGATGCACTGAGAGTGCGGTTGTGACCCAACCCGAGGACTTGACGTGGTTTGGGGGTCTTGGTTGCTCCTGTTTGGAGTGTGTGCGAACTCCCAAGTGAGGATTTCGCCTAGAAATGATGATTGGGGCTACGATGCGAGCGAGAGATGCTATGTGTAGTTACGACAGGTTTAGGCGGTAGGCCTACGTAGTGGTTGCGACCGTTGGTCCACTCGTGAAAGCCGACGTAATCGGTTTAGCCACTAACTCTGTGGAGGAGTCAGAGCAGGGAAGGAAATTCTCGAAATACGAGATTTGGACTTCGTTCAGTATCGACTAATTGTCGAGTGGGAGTGCTTCGTAAAAGCCGAGGAAGTCAAATGCGCCAAAAGTGCATTGCAATGGAGTCCGCTAGAGCAAATGGTGCAAGAATCTGCACTTGGCAGAATTGCTCTCGGGGACCGGTCCCTGGCGGGAGGGACCGATTCCCGAATGTGGTCTGCGCGAGCTTGCTCTCGGGGACCGGTCCCAGGATGGAGGGACCGGTTGCCCCGAGGCGGAGGGTTGCGCAACGCGGGGCAACCGGTCCCAGGTAGGGCAAGACCGGTCCCCGAATACAAGATTTGCCCAGGCAGGCTAGGTTATGTTGGAAAAATTTAGAAAACTTGGAGACAACGCTCTTTCGTGGATTGAAGTTCGAGAGATGTGCCGGGGTAGGCCATCTCGCAGTAGAGCGATTTGAGGTTAGATGTAGCACTTGAGAGATAAGAGAAAGTGGTCTCTTGGGGACACTTGAATACCTGATAGCCACATGGAATTGAGGATAATGCTCTTTTATGGATTGAGATTCGAGATGCGCCGGAGTGGGCCATCTCTCGATAGAGCAAAGATCAAAATATGCTTGGAGCACTCGCGATTGGTCGATGCCCTAATGATATATTGCTTTGAGCAATGTCGGTAATCGAATCGGAGTGTGTTCCCTGACAAGGTGTGGGATGCAAAGAAGAGTTCTTGCATGCCAGATGAAGAATGATGTTGGAGCGCGTAGAGACGTTGAGTTTCGACTTGCGCTATCACCAAGAATGACGGAGACCCGTAACGCACTTTTGGACTTACACACAGCAAATGTGAGTGAATCTAGTCTCACGTCCTGTGTAGTGGGCCTTGGATAGTTCCAATGAGCGAAAGGCCACTCCGAGATGCAAAAGTGCACTGTACCCCTTGTCACTCAATAAAGAGAATTAGGGTGTGAATTGGGTTTGAGGTGAGTTAGTTTCGAGGACGAAACTCTTATTTAGGAGGGGAGGATGTAAGGTACCGGACTTCTAAAATCATGAAGTTACGGTGTACATTTGGTTGCAGAGCTGTTTGAATGGTCCCGGTGAAGTTTGGTGAAGTTCTGGGGCAATCGGGCGTTTCGGTGCGCATAGGCGCGAAAACGAAACCCGGAAGGCTAAGTGGGCCGTGAGCTAAATCCGGCATTAGCGAGGATGGAAAGATGATGAAAACATGTTTGGAAACATGTTTGGAGAGTCTCGGTTCGATTTGAGACGAATCGGAGGTCAAACGAGCGAAAACGGACGAAAACGGGCGAAAATGCTGAAAATTTGGCTAAGTCCTTGAGGCTGAGTTCTGGACCTTTGGGGACCGGTCTCTCAGCCAAGGACCGGTCTCGCAGGGACCGGTCTCTCATCGCAAGGACCGGTCCCTGAGCGCGAAAATGCCCATTTTGGGCTATTGCGAGAGATGCATTGTTGAGGGGTTTTTATGCAATTTTGCACTCATGTGAGTGTATAGAAGAGAGAGATGGGTCTTTTCTCTCTTCCCTCTCACCCTAAAACTCTCCCTCTCTCTCTCTAGAAAGAAAAGAAAGAGAAGAAGAGAGTAGAGAAAAGAAGAAATGAGAAGAAGAAGAGGGAGGAGAAGAAGAGAAGCATCATCACCATCATCATCTTCTTCTTCCTCTCACCCTTGGAGCAAACCTAGAGAGGTAAGCTTGATACCCTCTCATGGTAGATTTCTAGAGTTTGATCCTAATGCTTTAGAAATGGATTTAGTAGCTTTCCTAGATGCTAATTAGATGGATTATGCTTAAATCCAAAGCTCTAATGGTGGTTTATTGCCTAGTTGTAAACCTAGGGCTTGAATTGGATTTCTTGGTAGATCATGGGTTTTGATCTCTAGAAATGGTATTTTTGGAATCCTAGGATGCTAATGAGATAACTAGTACCTAAATCTTGAACTGATTTGGAGTATTTAGCATCAATGGTATATATGGGAATTCCAAAATGTGTTTTTTTTGAATAGATGGGTTTGATATAAAATTGGTTGCATAATAAACTAATATAAGTTCAATGAACGCGTTGAACGACGTTTGGCATGTCGTCGAGCGTTACAAAGATATGAAGAGAGGCCGATTTTGGTATGATTGCGCCAGTCCGAGCGAAAGTTCAAAAATTATGAAATGGAATCGTAGGCATCGTGTGTTCGGGACAATAAACTCAGAACAGAGATTGCGGAATTGTGGCAGTTTGGAGTGGTCGCGCAAGAGTTTGGCCCGAACCGGATTCAGTGCGCGTAGAGAGGCGATTGCGAAGTGACGACGAGCAATCGGAACCTATAAAAGGTAGGGTAGGAGTGTCCATCTCGAAGCAACCGGATCGATTTTATGTCTAAGTTTATATTTGATAAATTGCCAATATTGACATTTGCATTATTAGGGTGATAAATGATGGTTTGTCATATACCTTGCAAGTGGTGTCTTCTGGTAGAATAATGGATTTGGTTAAGTACTTATATCTGCATGCTTAGGATTTATATATGTAAATGTTGGAACCCTTATATAAAGACGATATTGTGGTCGGCACAGTCAGCTGTGAGTGACAGCGGTCGATACTACGAGTAGGGCAGAGTTTTGTCAGGCGTAGTCGACTTAGACTTGGAGTGTGGAATGCCGTGTTGGATGTGAAAAATCGATGATGCAACTGTAGAGTGCGGTTGTGATCCAAACGAGGATTTGACGTGTTGGGGGATGGTTGCGCCTGTTTATGAGTGTGTGGATCTCCCAAGGCAAGGATATTCGCTGAGAATGATGATTGGGCTACGATGCGAATATGAAATCACAAAAAAGCGAGAGACGTATGTGTAGTTCGACAGGTTTAGCGCGGTTAGGCCTACGTTAGTGGTTGCGACGTTGGTCATCGTGAAAGCCGACGGTTAAACGTTTAGAATACTCTGTGGAGAGTAGAGATGAAGAATTTCAAAAATACGAGATTTGGACTTCGTTCGAGGATCATATTGTCGTAGTGGGCTGTTCGTGAAAAAGCCGAGAAGTCTAAATGCGCCAAAAGTTGCTCGTGCAAATTATATGTTAGGGCCACAACTGAGTATATAAGGATAGTTCGGTTTTGGGTTCTAGTGAACGTTTGGATCGTTGTTCCAAATATACAATCTCGTGGTAAATTAGAACAATATAATTAGATTCTGACTCTTTGTCGATAGTAATGAGAAAAAGAGCCTAATTGTAATTTATACTGTAGGGCGAGCTTAGTAAGATCTTAATTTTGAGTGCGGGTTTGGTTTTGTGAACGTTGCATCGATTCGTTCAAATTTTACCACTCTGGGGTATATCGAATAATATAAGTATCTTTTACTCTTTGTCCGATTTGATATGAGAAAAAGTGTCGTTGCAAATTCCTATACTTATAAGGTGCAACTGAGTCTATATGTAGTTTGAATTTTGGTTTGGTGAACGTTGGCATCGATTCGTTTCCAAAATTTACAAAATCGGATCGTAAAATTAGAAACATTATAATTAGGTTTTTTCTTTGTTCGATTAAATGAGAAAAAAGTATGTCGGCAAATTTATATGTTAGGGCGAACTGCAGTAGTCTATGTAGTTTCCGTTTTGGTTTTGTACGTTGACATTGATGTCTTTCCAAATTTACACTCTCGGGCGCATAATCGACAATTAAAATCTTTTATCTTGTTCGATTATGAGAAAAGAGCTCGTTGCAAATTTGATACTATTATGGCGCAACTGAGTATGTCTAATGTATTTTTCGTTTGTTTTGCGAACGTTGACATCGATTCTTTCCAATTTACCTTCTCGGGCATAATCGCAATAATAGTATCTTTTACGCTCTTGTTCGATGATTAGAAAAAGAGCTCGTTGCAAATTTTACTGTTATGAGCAACTGAGTAGTCTAATGTAGTTCCGGGTTTTGGTTTGCGAAAGGTTGAACATGCGATTCGTTCAATTTACGCATCTTCGGGGCTATCGAAATATAAGTATTTTTACGCTTGTTCGAATGTATTAAGAAAAAGATTCAGTTGCCAAATTTTATAGTGTTTATGACGCAACTGTAGTAGTTTAATGTAGTTCTGTTTTGGTTTCCTTGTGAACGTTGACAATCGATTCGTTCCAAATTTACATTCTTGGGCATATCGAAACAATATAGTATTATTTTTTCTTTGTTTCGATTGAATGGAGAAAAGAGCTCGTTGCAATTTTTTTATATGTTAGGGCGCAACTGAAGTATCTAATGTAGTTGCCGATTTTCGTTCTGTGAACAGTTTGGCATCCGTGTTCAAAATTTACAATCTACGGGGTAAATGACAATGTATAATGTGGTTTTACAAATTTTTTTAACACATACTTACCAAAATCTATTGTTCGCTACAATGGAAAAGTAGCTCGTCGAAATTATATGTGGTGGCGTCAACTGAGTAGTCTAATGTAGTTCCGGTTTTGTTCTTAGTGATTTGACATTGATTCGTTCAAATTACACTTCTACGCGCGATAATTCGAACATTATAAATTCTTTGGTACTCTTTTTTTCGATTGAATGAGAAAAAGAGCTCGTTGCAATTTTATGTCTTATGGCCAACTGAGTGTCTATGTAGTTCGAGTTTTGGTTCTTGTTGACAGTTGACATGATTCGTTCAAATTTACACTTCGAGGGCAAAGTCGACAATATAAGTGTATCTTTTACTCTTATTCATAGAATGAGAAAACAGACTTGTTGCAAATTTATACTGTCAGGCGCAACTTGGAATGTCTAATGTTGGTCGGTGTGTGTTCTTGGGGGGGGGTAACGTTGAATCGATTTTTCAAATATTACACTCTCAGAGCAGAATAGACATTATATTAGGTTTATTCTTTGTTCAATTGATAAGAAAAGAGTGTGATCGGTTGAAAGTTACACTTTGTAGCGCAACTGAGTTGCTCTAATGTTGTTCGGTTTTGGTCTTGGTGACGTTGCAATCGATTCGTTCAAATTTACTGTCTCGAGTCAGAATTGAGAAAATATATTAGCGTTTACTTCTTTGTTCGATTGAATGAGAAAAAATGTATTGTTGAAAGTTATACTACTAGGGCGAACTAAGTAGTCTATTGTTGTTCAGTTTTGATTTTTGAAGGTGGCATGATTCGTTTCATTTTACTAATCGGACAGAATAGAACGTTTAATTGTTTTTATCTGTTGTCGACTGGGAGCGAGAAAAAGAGTCGTTCGCAAATTTATATTGTTTAGGGCAACTGAGTAGTCTAATGTGTTCCGGTTTTGTCTTTGATTCGTGCATCGATTCTTTCAAATTACAAGCTCAGGGGTAAAATAGAAACAATTATATTGATTTTATCTTTTCGATACAATAGAGAAATAAGTACTGTGCATATTATATACGTGTTAGGGGCAAACTGAGTGTTATTGGTTAGTTCCGGTTTTGGTTCCTGTGAACGTTGACATCGATTCGTTCCAAATTTACACTCTCGGGGCATAATCGAACAATATAAGTATCTTTTACTCTTTATTCGATAGAATGAGAAAAAGTACTTGTTGCAAATTTATACTGTCAGGGCGCAACTGAGTAGTCTAATGTTGGTCCGATTTTTGTTCTTGTAAACGTTGACATCGATTCGTTCCAAATTTACACTCTCAGAGCAGAATAGAACAATATAATTAGCGTTTATTCTTTGTTCAATTGAATAAGAAAAAGTGCTCGTTGCAAATTTACACTTTTAGGGCGCAACTGAGTTGTCTAATGTTGTTCCGATTTTGGTTCTTGTGAACGTTGACATCGATTCGTTCCAAATTTACAGTCTCGAGGCAGAATAGAACAATATAATTAGCGTTTACTCTTTGTTCGATTGAATGAGAAAAAGTACTCGTTGCAAAGTTATACTACTAGGGCGCAACTAAGTAGTCTATTGTTGTTCCAGTTTTGACTTTTGTGAAGGTTGGCATCGATTCGTTCCAAATTTATACTCTCGGGACAGAATAGAACAGTATAATTAGTTTTTACTCTTTGTTCGATTGAACGAGAAAAAGAGCTCGTTGCAAATTTATATTGTTAGGGCGCAACTGAGTAGTCTAATGTAGTTCCGGTTTTGGTTCTTTTGAATGTTGGCATCGATTCGTTCCAAATTTACAATCTCGGGGTAAAATAGAACAATATAATTAGATTTTACTCTTTGTTCGATACAATGAGAAAAAGTACTCGTCGCAAATTTATACTGTTAGGGCGCAACTGAGTAGTCTAATGTAGTTCCGGTTTTGGTTCTTGTGAACGTTGACATCAATTCGTTCCAAATTTATACTCTCGGGGCATAATCGAACAATATAAGTATTTTTTACTATTTGTTCGATTGAATGAGAAAGAGAGCTCGTTGCAAATTTATACTGTTATGGCGCAACTAAGTAGTCTAATGTAGTTCCGGTTTTGGTTCTTGTGAACATTGGCATCGATTCGTTCCAAATTTACAATCTCGGAGCAAAATAGAAAAATATAATTAGGTTTTTACTGTTTGTTCGATTAAATGAGAAAAAGTACTCGTTGCAAATTTATAATGTTAGAGCACAACTTAGTCTAATGTAGTTCCGATTTTGGTTCTTGTGAACGTTGACATCGATTCGTTCCAAATTTACACTCTCAGGGCATAATCGAACAATATAAGTATCTTTTACTCTTTATTCGATTGAATGAGAAAAAGTACTCGTCGCAAATTTATACTGTTAGCGCGCAACTGAGTAGTCTAATGTTGGTCCGATTTTTGTTCTTGTGAAGGTTGACATCGATTCGTTCCAAATTTACACTCTCGGGGCATAATCGAACAATATAAGTATCTTTTACTCTTTGTTCGATTGAATTAGAAAAAGAGCTCGTTGCAAATTTATACTGTTAGGGCGCAACTGAGTACTCTAAGGTAGTTCCGGTTTTAGTTCTAGCGAACGTTGGCATCGATTCGTTCCAAATTTACAATCTCGGGGTAAAATAGAACAATATAATTAGATTTTACTCTTTGTTCGATACAATGGGAAAAAGTACTCGTCGCAAATTTATACTGTTAGGGCGCAACTGAGTAGTCTATTGTAGTTCCGGTTTTGGTTCTTGTGAACGTTGACATCGATTCGTTCCAAATTTACACTCTCGGGGCATAATCGAACAATATAACTATCTTTTACTCTTTGGTCGATTGAATGAGAAAAAGAGCTCATTGCAAATTTATACTGTTAGGGCGCAACTGAGTAGTCTAATGTTGGTCCGGTTTTGGTTCTTTTGAATGTTGACATCGATTCGTTACAAATTTACACTCTCGGGGCATAATCGAACAATATAAGTATCTTTTACTCTTTGTTCGATTGAATGAGAAAAAGTGCTCGTTGCAAATTTATACTGTCAGGGCGCAACTGAGTACTCTAATGTAGTTCTGATTTTGGTTCTTGTGAACGTTGGCATCGATTCGTTCCAAATTTACAATCTCGGGGTAAAATAGAACAATATAAGTATCTTTTACTCTTTGTTCGATTGAATGAGAAAAAGAGCTCGTTGCAAATTTATACTGTTATGGCGCAACTGAGTAGTCTAATGTAACATACCACATCCCTCGTAAATCGCGTCGAGTTCCGTCAATACGAGCGGAACGCGAAATTGAATGGGTTAAAGCGGACCCAAAGTGCATTGGAATTCATAAACGAAGCAAAAAGGGACCCGGAGAGCAAATTTGGAAATCTGGCTAAGTCCCAGATTTTTAGCTCTCGAGGACCGGTCCCTGAATGAGAGACCGGTCCCCGTGCGCGTAGCCTGCCAGAAATCCTGAGGCATCCGGTCCCTGGTGGTGAGATCGGTCCTCGGGAGACCGGTCCCTGACGGGCAGACCGGTCCCTCGTTGCGCAACAGCTGAAAACTT
>NC_033629.1:7493270-7530701 GCF_001540865.1 Ananas comosus | reverse complement strand
TATGGAGAGCAGGTCGGGGAGGTCCGAGGGAGGTGCACTGGCCAGCGGCGGGCAGCAGGCCGTGGCGCGACGAAATACGGCGAGAGATCGGACCCCAGCCGGACCTTCCTCTCGGGTTTGGAGCTTGGTGGCCGGGCAGAGGCGGCCGACCAGGTGGGAGGTCGAGGCGGCGAGATCGGTGCGGAGACCAGGGGGAGGTGGTGGCTCACCCTCAGAGGGGCTAACTGGCAGCGCTCAGGTGAGTGGCGGGCGGCTACCAAGGTCGGTCCGCACAGGACCCAGCGGCGGCGGGAGACCTTGGCGGCAGGCGCGGGGCGCGAGACGGCGGGACGGCGCGGGCCGGGTTGCTGGAAGGTCGCCGGGCGTCACTAGGGGGGCATTGGCCGCAGGGGAAATGCGGCTCCAAGCCCGCAACCTGAGCTCGGCCTGGCTCGGTGTCTGGGTAGACCCGGCTAAGCTTGCAGCCTCTTCGCGACTGGCTCCGCGACGCTCCGGGGCGGCGGGAGTTGAGGGGAGAGGCCACCTGAGTGGAAGGAGGCCGGGCTTGCTCCAGAGGGAGTGGAGACCTCCCACAAGCCCTTCTGTTAGTGGATGAGGGAGGTGGCTGAAGGAGAGGCGAAGCTGTTGCTAGGCATTTCCGGCGGCCGGGGCTGCTCGGCGGCAGCCGAGACGTGAGACGGGAGGCAGGGAGGTGCTGGGTGACAGGACGGCTGGTCAGCAGGGGGGGGTTCAGTAGGTTACGGGTTTAGCTCAAGAAACGCCGTAAGGTATCATATATAGGTGCTGCGACTTGTTGCGGAAAACGTCCTCAATGGCTGAAAGGTTTAGAACACCGCTCGCTGCAACCAGAGTGCTTTATGCACGCAGTCCTCCGAGTTCAAAAACTCGCAAATCGACGGCATAAATATAACGGGCCTTTTTGCGGAGATAAGTCCAATAAAAACGAATTTAAAATCTTCAAATCAGACCCCTTCGCCGACTTCGCGATTGCCCGGGATACCGTCCGTCCCGGATTCGGATCGGATCGACCAGCGTGGATCAGCACACAGAGCATTGAATGCTAGCTCCGTTTTGAGCCCGCGAAAAAGATTCCCGATTTTGCGACACAAACCTTCACTCCTAGGTTTCCCACCAAAACCATACATATAGACAACTATATGCAAAACGCATTAAACTCCTTTCTCCATAAATCCGTGCATCCAAATACAATTCGTCAGTGCCATTGGGCTCCAGGATAGTCGAGCGGGTTGAAAACGAGCTATTGGAGGCTATAGTCGGAGTTCGATACGCTCGAAAGTCACTCTATCTCTCCGGCGCTCTCCGGAAAACGCGGAGTTACTATTCACTTTCAAAGTCAGAACTTCCGGTCGCCGTAAATTCTCCGTTTTTAAAACTCGTTTCCTACACTGAAATTTGAACATGAGTATACTTATAAATTATATTACAACACAAGAACATGTCAAACAAAAGTGTTTAATTAATAAATCTAAAATCTCATTATTTACACCCATGCATACTACCAACTTAAGTACAGAAGGTGTGCATGCACTTCAATTAATAAATTCTCTCATTTCGTTCGGGGACGAAGACAAACGACTGAGCTCGGGGAGTCTGCCGCAAGCCGGATTTCGACACCAACGACAGCGCCGGCGAAGCCGTTTGGAGGGTACGGTACAGTCGTAGCGTCGCAGGGGAGCTTAGGCGATGGCGTGTTTCGCTGTCATCGGACATCGCCCCGCGCTTGGATTTAGCATCCCCACGAGGTGGGTTATCATCGGAATCCTACTCGCTATAGTATTGTTCAGTCGCATGTATCGTGAACTGATTACAAGTTTGTTATTTATTTTAGCTAAATTCATGAGTAGGTATGTTTAGACATATATAACTGAATTGGGAGCATATTATTAGTGTTATTAATCATACATGTTGGACCTTGGATAAAACAAGGAAAAATGGTTTCAGGACCTGACATATTTGGAACTACCTGATTTAGCCCTAGGGTGTTGTATTTTTATAACCTGTGGCAGTATCCTTATATGACTATTCCCAGGTATTCAATTTCAGTTACTTCGTTGCTAAGGATGCCGGCCGATTTTACACTAGTGGTTTACAGTGTTCCAAGATTAGTGGTGCCTGTGTGGTGACGGCGGACCCAGGATTTGATCGTTCCAATATCAGATTGTGCGAGGCACGTACTAGGTTGGTATACTGTAGACCCTGTTTTCTGATTTACCTGATTGAGAGACTGTAGGACCTCCGAAAGAGATACGCTTTTGCCATACGTCGGTTGGTCGCGCCCGGTCAGGTGCATTTCCGGAGTTTGGCTGTGTCTTTCGCGGTTGATGTCACTAGACTAGTTTCTGCTATCTCGGACTTGTTTTGGCTAGTGAGGTAGCAGTGGCTTAGACATGGCAGAGACGGTGCGTTCCACAGTCCCCGATTGGGTGTGTTCACTCCCTATTGGATTAGGTCAGAATTTGACAGTACTACAGTTGAATAGTGTAGTGTAGTAGCTGTAGATTTCTTTCCAGCTTAACTACTAGTTGTTGTTTCTGACTAGTATCTTAGATGGGTGGACCGATGATGTTGAGGGCGGTACAACTGAGACTACTTGTTTTTACAATATTCTCTACGCCCAGTGTTACTTGCGTCTGTGTTTGCAGAGCCTACCTGTTCCGGCTGTTGACGTCTTCGCGAGGCGATCGAGGCAGGGCGTCGGCGAGCTTAAGCCTACCGACGAGTCTGCTGAGATAAGGATCCACCACTGCTAAGGTAGTTCGGTTTATTTTGTTGAGTTACATGTCATCCAGTTTTATAAACTCGCTGGATCGAGTAACTTTTGTATGCGTTTGTGTTGTTGTATTGTGCCGACTGTTTTTATTCTGCCTATTTGGTTTCTTTACAGGCTCTATTACTACTCGGTTGTAGTATTGTATATTTTCAGTTACCGATACGCTTCGTATACAGGGAAAATTCTTTGTATACGGCGGATTTGTCGACGTGCCCGGGAATTGTGTAATCCGGGGTGTGACAGATTAGGTTGGTATCAGAGCTTAGCATTAGGTCGTTGGGACCTATAAAACCTAAGTTTGGCAAACCTTAGGAAGGCAAGATGCGAGAGGCGTAATTTATTGCGAAAGTCAATGATTAATTGTTCTAACTCCTCTTAAAGTGGGATGAGTGATTGAAGGAGTGCCTGTTTTGGCCTGAGAAATTATGTTGGCTGCAGACAATATAATTTTGGAGGAAAACAGGGACCGCCTTCTAGACTTTCGTTGATTCGGTCGAGAGTGCTTATGTTTATCTGACCCTGCTTTTTTTTTTTTTGCAGCTATGTATCGTCGTCGAGGCCGATCGTCGACACGGGACCGGGCACAGTTGGCACAGGATCGTGTGGGACCTTCTGAGATGCCTGAGCAGGCGGAGCCGAGTGCCCGGCAGGAGCAGGGTGTTCGACCCGAGGCGAGTGCATCCTCGGACTTGACTGCATAGTTGGCCGCCCTGACCGAGGTGACGAGGCGACAAGGGGAGTTGTTGGACAGGATGTGCGAGAGGCTAGCTTCGCCCCAGAGTTCAGCACCGAGGGCACCAGAGTCGTCTGTTCCACCTCCGACTACCCCAATGACAGCACCAGCTGCAGCAGTCCCTCCGCCCAGTAGCGCCAGTTGCGCCTGCTAGGGGGCCAGTACAGTTGACAGAGGCCGAGCAGGAGCGGTGGACGGAGAGGTTGGCTCATTTCCGCCATTTTGATCCACCGATTTTTTATGGCAATTGCACTGAGGCCTGGGTTGTTGAGGGATGGGTCAGTGCGATGGAGAAGTTATTTGAGAATCTGTTCATTCCTCAGGGGGAGCAGGTGTCTTTGGGAGTACATTGCTTGGCAGGTGATGCCCACGCCTGGTGGAGGAGAGTGAGAAGAGAGCAGGGACTGGTGGCTTTGCAGTTGATATGGGATGAGTTCTGTGGAATGCTGTTTGGGATGTTCTTTCCCAACAGTGTGAAACAGAAGCTCGAGGAAGATTTGAAGAAGATCCAGCAGGGGGATCATCCAGTGCAGGAGTATATTCGGGAGTTTACTCGACTCCTGAACTGCGTGCCATTTGTGGCCAGGGACGAGGCACACAGGGTTTATCTGTTTGAACAGGGGCTGAGACCCGACATCTTCAGGTTAGAGCGAACGCAAAGGTCGAGGACTTGGATGCGGCCATAGAGCAGGCTTTGTGGGTGGAGAGAGGTGAGGTGTCACTGCAGGAGACGACTCAGGCCGTGGGGCAGAGTCACGACAGGAAGCGCCCCTTTTCAGATGATGCTGGACAGTCGAGCAGCCGGCGTCCGCTGAGACCTCCACCATCGCGTTCTCAGAGTCGTGGATTCTCGGGGCGTCAGCGTTCTGGGGGACCTCGGCAGCAGAGGCAGTCACAGGGGTTACCACCGTGCGTGATATATGGGGGACCACGCTGGGCCCGGCAGTGCGAGCAGCCTGAGGGTCGGTGTTTTGAATGTGGATAGCCAGGCACATGAGGTCAGCTTGTCCCCGAGCAGTATCACCAGCGCCATCGACCGCTTCAGCATCATCAGCACCTCAGCAGTCTTTTGGAGCACCGCAGAGCTACCGCTAGAGGACAGGGCATCTGCGTCGCGTCAGGGTGAGCGGCGACAGCAGGCTCCGAGTGATAGGGTCTATACAACCCAGGTGGATGACTCTACAGCGGCCGACCGAGTGGTGGCAGGTATCACTTTGATTTCTGACATTAGAGTTCGTACTATCTTTAATATCGATGCATCTCATTCGTTTATTAGCCGAGCATTTGCATTATTGCATGGTCTAGAGTTAGGAGCCTTGTCTCAGGCACGAGAGGTGCAGATCCCAAACCATATTTTACAGGTTGCGGAGTATTGTTGGTAGTGTCCGGTGCAGTTAGACTCGTGGATCATGCCCGCAGACCTGTTCGTGTTAGGGCAGCTGCAGGACTTCGACGTCGTGCTCGGTATGGGTTCGCTGGAGCAGTACTATGCTACTATCCATTGTGGAGCGAGGACAGTGACGTTCCGCGAGCCAGGCCAGGAGGAGTTTACTTTTAGAGGCTGCAGGAGTACACTGTTTGCCACTTGGATATCTTCGGCGAGGGCTCGACAGCTAATGAGTAGAGGATGTGTTGCCTTTCTGACGACTGTTGTTGAGGTACCTACGGCGGCGCCGGGACTCGAGGATATTCCTATAGTCCGCGAGTTTTCAGATGTGTTTTCCCCTGAGTTGACGACGATGCCGCCGGAGAGGGAGATTGAGTTTGTGATTGATATAGTTCCTGGAACTTCACCAATCTCAAAGGTACCTTATCGGATGGCACCGGCGGAGCTGAGAGAGCTAAAGGCGCAGCTTCAGGATCTGATGGATAAGGGGTATGTGAGATCCAGTGTATCGCCTTGGGGAGCGCCGGTATTATTTGTAAAGAAAAAGGATGGGTCGCTCAGGTTGTGCGTAGATTACCGGGAGCTGAATAAAGTGACTATCAAGAACAAGTATCCACTGTCGCGCATTGATGATTTATTTGATCAGTTGCAGGGATCCTTCGTCTTCTCGAAGATTGATCTTCAGTCCGGTTACCACCAGCTGAGGGTGAGGACCGAGGATGTTTCCAAGACGACTTTTTGGACTCGGTACGGGCATTATGAGTTTACGGTCATGCCTTTTGGATTGACGAATGCCCTTGCCGTATTCATGGATTCGATGAACAGGGTGTTCAAGCCGTTCTCGGATAGATTTGTGGTAGTCTTCATCGATGACATTCTGATTTACTCCCGTAGTGATGCTGAGCATGAGAAGCACTTGAGGATTGTGCTACAGCTTCTGCAAGAGAAGAAGCTGTATGCCAAGTTAAAGAAGTGCGAGTTTTGGTTGTAAAAAGTTGCTTTCTTGGGCCACGTGATTTCTGCAGAGGGAGTAGCAGTAGACCCGAAGAAGATTGATGCTATTCGGGATTGGCCCAGACCGACGACGGTGACTGAGTTGCGGAGTTTTCTGGGACTAGCAGGATATTACCGTCGGTTTGTGGAGGGCTTTGCGAAGCTTTCCACACCCCTTACCAGGTTGACACGGAAGGGGATTCGGTTTGTTTGGAGTGAGGACTGCCAGAGGAGCTTCAACGAGTTGAGACAGAGATTGATGACAGCTCCTATCCTTGCCCTTCCTGTGATAGGGGAAGGATTTGTGATCTATAGTGATGTATCGCACAATGGACTGGGTTGTGTGCTGATGCAGCATGGTAGGGTAATTGCTTATGCTTCACGAAAATTAAAGGATTATGAGAAGAATTACCCTACGCATGATTTGGAACTTGCCGCGGTAGTCTTTGCTTTGAAGCTGTGGTGGCATTATTTGTACGATGAGCACTGCGAGGTTTTCACCGATCATAAAAGTCTCAAGTATCTGTTCACTCAAAAGGAATTGAATCTGAGGCAGCGCCGGTGGCTAGAGCTACTGAAAGACTATGACATTAGTATTCAGTATCATCCCGGCAGGGCGAATGTAGTGGCAGATGCGTTGAGCAGAAGGGCAACGCAGAGCTTGAGCTTGTTGATCACTCAGCAGAGACCGCTACTGGAGGAACTACAATGGCTGAGGCTTAAGGTGGTGTCCCCTGGGTCTACTGCAAGACTGATGTCTCTGGTCTTGCAGCCCACTCTGTTGGATAGGATCCGGGAGAAACAGAGTGAAAATCCGCATTTGTTGAGGATTCGAGAGCAGTTAATTAGGGGACAGGCCGAGGGTTTTATTTTGGACAGTTCGGGAGTACTGCGGTACAGGGACCGACTATGCGTGCCTGTAGATTCAGAGATCCGAGAGGACATCTTGAGGGAGGCTCATTGTACACCTTATACGGTTCACCCTGGGGGAGCCAAGATGTATAAGGATTTGAAGGCACAGTTTTGGTGGAATAGGATGAAGAGGGACATTGGCAGATTTGTAGCTCAGTGTCTGACTTGTCAACAGATAAAGGCCGAGTATCAGGTACCTGCTGGCAAGCTTCAGAGTCTGCCAGTGCCCGAGTGGAAATGGGAGCAGATCACTATGGACTTCGTCGTGGGATTGCTTAGAGCGCAGGGTGGCTACAATGCGATTTGGGTGATAGTGGACAGACTGACCAAGTCTGCTCACTTCTTACCGATTCAGACCACCTGGTCCAGAGAGAGACTCGCACAGCTTTATCTGGATGAGATTGTCAGGCTACATGGTGTGCCAGCATCGATTGTATCAGACCGAGACCCGAGGTTCGTGTCTCATTTCTGGAGGAGTTTACAGACAGCTTTGGGGACTCAGTTACATTTCAGCACAGCATTTCACCGACAGACGGATAGTCAGTCGGAGCGGACCATTCAGACTCTAGAGGACATGCTGAGAGCGTGTGTTCTAGACTTCGGAGGAGGGTGGTATCGACACTTGAGACTGGCAGAGTTTGCGTATAATAACAGCTATCAAACGAGCATTCAGATGGCTCCGTTTGAGGCGTTGTATGGACGCAGGTGTCGATCCCCGTTGTTTTGGAGTGATGTGGGTGAGAGAAAGACTCTTGGGCCTTAGATTTTGCTAAAGGCTGAGGAAAAGGTGAGAGTTGTTCGACGACATCTTTTGACAGCCCAGAGCCGCCAAAGGAGCTACGCCGATACCAGGAGACGAGACTTGGAGTTTCAGGTTGGAGATCATGTTTTTCTTAAAGTCTCGCCGTCTAGAGGGATTCGCCGATTTGGAGTGCGTGGAAAGCTCAGTCCACGTTTCGTTGGCCCTTTTGAGATATTGGAGCAAGTTGGACAAGTTGCCTACAGGATTGCTCTACCACCCCGACTAGCTGGAATTCATGATGTGTTCCACGTCTCGGCGCTGAGGAGATATGTTTTCGATCCATCTCACGTGATTGACTTCACTCCACCAGAGATTGGCGAGGATCTGAGATACGAGGAGCGACCGATGCGGATTCTTGCTCGTGAGACGAAAGAATTGCGCAACCGGGTCATTCCGTATGTGAAGGTGCAGTGGAGCAACCACGAGGAGCGAGAGGCAACTTGGGAGCCCGAGACTGTGATGAGGGAGTCCTACCCCGACCTGTTTGTTTCTCCGTGTTGAGGTATGTTTTAAGTTTCGAGAACGAAACTTTTTCTAGTGGAGGAGGATGTAGTATCCTTATTTTTTTTCTATTATTATTATTATTATATTTTTATTCGGTATAAGATAGATTTGCCTTTGGGTGCCACATGCATCAATTTCCTTCGCCCTCTCCCATGCATACCTATCAACTTAAGTACAGAAGGTGTGCATGCACGTCATTAATTAATTTTCTCTTTCGTTTCGGCCGAAGCAACGACGAGCTCGGGGAGTTGCCGCAAGCCGATTTCGACACCAACGACGCGCCGCGAAGCCGTTCGAGGGTACGGTTGCAGTCGTAGCGTTGCAGGGAGCTTAGGCGAGGGCGTGTTTTCGCCGTTCTCGACGTCGCCCCGCGTTGGATTTAGCATACGAGGTGGGTTTATCATCGGAATCCTACTCCTATAGTATTGTTCGTCGACATGTATCGTTAATATTACAAGTTGTTATTATTTAGCTCAAATTCATGAGTAGGTATGTTTTAGACATATAAACTGAATTGGGAGCATATTATTAGTTGTTATTAATCATACATGTTGGACTTGGATAAAACATAGGAAAAAATCGGCTTTCAGGACCTGACATATGTTGGACTACCTGATTTAGCCCTAGGGGTCGTTGTATTTTTATACTGTTGCAGTATCCTTATAGTGAGTATCCCAGGTAGTTCAGATTTCAGTTACGTTCGTGCTAGGATGCCGAGCCGATTTTTACAGTAGTGTTTACAGTGTTCCAGATTAGTGGGTGCCGTCGTGGTTGACGGCGGACCCGGATTTGATCGTTCCAATATCAGATTGTGCCGAGGGCACGTGACTAGGGGTTGGTAGTACTGTTAGACCTGTTTTCTTGACTTTAGCCTGTGAGAGCCTGATTGGACTCGACAGAGATACGCTTGCATACTCGGTTGGGTCGCGCCCACGAGTGCCACTCCGGAGTTTGGCTTTGTGCTTTCGCGTTGATGTCACTGACTAGTTTTGCTATCCACGGACTGTTTTGCGTGGAGGTAGCGTGGCTTAGACAGGCGGGACGGGTGCGTTCACAGTCCCCGGGATGGGTGTGTTCACAGTCCCTATTGAGATTAGGTCAGATTTGACAGTTACTACAGTTGAATAGTGTAGTGGTAGGTAGCTGTAGATTTCTTTCCAGCTTTAACTACTAGTTTGTTTCTGACTGTAGTCTTAGTGGGTGGACCGATGATATTGAGGGCGGTACCCACTGAGGACTACTTGTTTTTATAATAGTTCTCACGCCCAGTTGTTACCATATGTTTTGCAGAGCCTGCTGTTCCGGCTGCTGCGTTTTTCGAGGCTGATCGAGATAAGGGCGTCACGAGTTAGAGCCCTACCCGACGAGTTGCTGAGATAGAGAATCCACCACTGCAGCTAGTTTCGGTTTATTTTGTTGAGTTCATGTACATACAGTTGTTATAACTCGCTGAAGCGAGTACCTTTGTATAGCGTTTTGTTGTATATATGTGAGACTTGTTTTATTCTATCTGTTTCGTTTCTTTATAGCTCTATACTACTGGTTGTAGTATTGTATATTTTCAGTTACCGATACGCTTCGTATATAGGAAAAATTCTTTATATACGGCGAACTTGTTGACGTGCCCGGAAATTGTGTAATCCGGGACGTGACAACCATTCACCGTCTTTACTAATTATATTAACGGTGAGAAGGCGGAAGGCGGATTTACCGCTTTTATAATAAAAATTTTTTCTCTGCTTATATGATGAAAGGAGGATTAGTTTTACAAATATAATTTAGAGAGAGTTATTCACAAATTTTAAAATTCTACGGCGTTAGTTTATAAAAAAAGTCTGTAAAAATTACTCTGTTCGCTGTGCGCTCGCGTCACCCGGTCGTCTTTTCTCAACCCACTACCCCTTTCTCTCTTGTCCTAGGTTTCTCAAATCTCCCGGTCCCTTCTCGTTTCACTCTCGTAGTCTTCTTCTTCACCTCCTCCAGTGGCGCACGGCTTCGATTGCGCTGCCTCTGGGCTCCAAGAGGACGTCCTCACCCGCGGCGGCGCCTCTGCGGACAAGAAGCTCCCGCTGCAGCACGAGGCGCCGAGCCGCTGCTGTGGCGGCGTCGCATAGCTTTGCCTGTAGCTCTGGCTCCTCCGGTGCCTTCGTCAGCATGAGGTCCACCTCTTCCTTGAGCCCTCGCTCTGGACGCCCATTTATTACTCGTTCCTTCGCTCTCAATGCCCATTTTAACTGTACAACTGTATATTTTCTTCTTAATCCTTTTCATTCAACCATTAATGCAATCGTAAATGAATTTTTTTTTTTTTTGGTATTTTGATGGTGCCTGATCATCTTTTGATTCTTATGCCTCTATGTCTTCATGGATTTAATCAATGCTAATTTTCCTTTTGTGTTGTTAGACTATGTGATCTTCTCTTTAGAGCAAAATTTGTATGCATGTTATCTGTTAGAAATTATGAATGTTCCAGTGTAAGGTTCAATCACTTAGAAAATTAGCATATTTATGTGAAACCCTGCTTGCTTGTTTTTAATATAGTTGAAAATTGATGTGATAATAGAATATGTTGCTTGACGTATCATTTCTTTTGGGATTATGTTAATATCTTCTCTGTTTGTTCTCTAACTGACATTTTAAGTTTAAAATCATTTTGTTGGCACTTGCAATGATTGTGTTACGCAACCTATGATTGGCCCTACATAATCTGAATTATAACTTGAATTTTTGATTACTAGAGTGCTTTGTCCTCTTGCCGAGTGCTAATAAACAAATTTCTAATCGTCGATTAAATCTAAATGAAACTGATTGCTATTTTCTAATCTACATGCTCATCTTGTGGAACAAGCTGAAGATAGTGTTGCTAAAGTAGGTCAGTTCCTATCCACCTGAAGCAACTAATTTATTGTAACACTGCTACCTTAGTTCATGCAGAAGAAGTTTTGTAGGGAAAGAATTACAAATCAAAGTTTGTTTGTCATGTCAAAAAAAGCATCATATTCCTTGCTTCGGATTTTTTGACCGTTCCATGATACCTTTTTCCCCCTTGTTTCATCTATTCTGCTTTTTTTTTTTTTTTCCAGCACATGATCCTGAAAAGTGGTTGGAGTTAAAGTTACAAAAAACTGCGAGCGTCAATCAGCACACTCAGTAATTTAGGTACCTTTCTCAATCTTTTACTTTTGTTTCTATAATATTGATAGCTTTTGATTTTGGTTTTCATCACTTCCGTAAAAAATTACTTGTAAGTTGGACATATATATTTTTCCTATACCTTGGTAACCCTAACGGATTTTTATATCGTGATGGTGAAGTTTTTCCTACGACCTGCTTTGCTTGATCCTCCATCATATTATGATTGGAAATATATTTTCATTAATATCTGGCAAGTTTTGTTTTGATCTTACTGCCATGTTATGCTTTGATGTTGCTTCATTCACCTTCGCAAGTTATTCTCCTTTCTCATAGAGCTTTCTCCGTGTGTGTGTAAAATATGTTCTACATTATGTATTTCATATATGCCTTGGAAGTCAATCTATAGTTCTTGTTTCATAAAATCTATATCTAGGGGTGAAAACAGTCGAATACAGTTGGATTTTTGACAAAACCATATCCGCATCCATATTTTTTTCGGATGTGAATTCGAATGCGGATATGTGTTGGATGCTAAATTTTCGTTACCATATATCTGCTTAAAACGTATTCGAATTCAAATTTGAGTCAGATTTGTATTCGGATATTAACGATACTAATATATACCTATATGCATATAAATATGAACTAAAATTAGTGCAAATAAAACACACAATGCATTGAAGGCTCACATTCGTGTTCAAACTTCGTATATCTATATTTTATTCAATGAAATTTAATATTTTAATATATAAATGCAATTTTACATGAAGTTGATAGTAAAATAAATGAAGAACACAATAGAAAACCACCGTATACCCCCACTATATATATTAATATTCCTCTTATCTCTTAAGGGTGAAAACAGTCGAATGTGGTCGGATTTTGTACAAAACCATATTCGCATCCATATTTTTTTAATTTTTTTTCGAATATGAATTCGGATACGAATGTGTCGAATACTAAATTTTGACAACCATGTTCGCATCCTATCAAATCCGGTGTTGGATTTGATTGAAGTTTGTCCTAACCTTTTTCACCCCCATCTATATCTCTTTTATTCTTATAATGTATTTATCAAATATGAAAAATCATCATGCCATTTGCAGGGGTTGTATTGGGGAGGAATCGGAGGAGAAAGTACGCTATTCTCCTGTAAGTCTTTCTCTTATATAGTATTTAAAATGCTATATGTGGCATTGTTAAGCTCTATTGCCTCCTTGAATTAGATATGCTTTAGATATATGCTAGTATATGATCCATGTTCTAAAGGCTACTTTGATTTACTGATAAAGGTAGTGATGCTAACTTCTTGCTGTTCATATGATTTGGCTTGGCCATATAAAGTGCTTTATAACTTTTCCACTATGGTTCTTCTAAACTAGTTATTATAACTTTGCGGTCTTTGTAATAGTGCCAATTATTTGTTGTTAATTGGGATTCTCTCTGTAGGTTTATCTTGATGGAAAGATGAGACGCTTCCCTGCCCATTTTTGCAAAAACCTAATCAACTTCTACCTTTCCTTCAACCAATATGACTCTGCACGGCTCGTTCTCGAATCGATCCCGGACCCAGTGGATATCTCCGTGTGGAACGGTCTCCTTGCCGCGTACTCTAAGAACAGAATGTACCGAGAAGCCCTGCTTCTGTTTAGAAAGCTCGTGCTTTATCCTCACCTTGAGCCGGATGATTACACTTACCCAAGTGTTCTAAAGGCTTGCTGGGGATTGCGTGGTGTGAGGGAAGGTGAGATGGTACATGCCCGCGTGCTGAAATCTGGTTTTGGGTCTGATGTTGTCATCTCGAGCTCTCTAGTGAGCATGCATGCAAAATGCGATCGATTTGGATCCGCAATTAAGCTGTTCCATGAAATGCCCGAAAGGGATGTTGCTTCTTGGAACACGGTGATCTCTTGTTATTACCAATCCGGCCAGGCTTCGAAAGCTCTGGAGTTGTTTGAAGCTATGAGCAGTTGCGGGCTTAATCCGAATTCAGTTACACTCACGACAGCACTTTCTGCTTGTGCTCGGCTTGGAGATTTGGTGACAGGTAGGCGGATACATGATGAATTAATCAGAATTGAGTTTCCGATAGATTCGTTCATTAGTGCTGCTCTTGTGGATATGTATGGGAAGTGCGGGTGCTTGGAGAAAGCTAGAGAAGTCTTTGAGCAGATCCGACAAAAGAGTGTTGTAACTTGGAACTCCATGATTGGCGGGTACTCCTTGCGAGGTGATAGTCATGCTTGTTTGGAGCTTTTTGTAAGGATGAACAAAGAGGGGTTCTGTCCCACTTCAACTACTATATCTAGTTTGCTGATGGCTTGTTCTAGAAATTCTGATATACGGCATGGCAAATTCATACATGGATATCTGCTAAGACACCATGTAGAAGTTGATATATTTATTTACAGCTCATTAATTGATATTTATTTCAAGTGCGGCAAAGCTAGATATGCTGAAGAAGTATTTAAGATCATGCCTAAGGAAAATGTAGTTTCGTGGAATGTGATGATTTCAGGGTATGTGACAGTGGGCAACTACTTCAAAGCTCTTGATATATTCCATGCTATGAGAGCTCATGGAGTAACACCAGATTATATTACGTATACCTCCAGTTTAACTGCCTGTTCTCAATTAGCTGCTCTTGAGATCGGCAGGGAAATTCATAAGAAAATCAACAAAATTGGGTTGGATTCTAATGAGATCGTTATGTGTTCTCTTTTTGACATGTATGCGAAATGTGGTGCGCTTAGAGAGGCAAGAGAGGCTTTTGATAAACTACCAGTCAAGGACATTGTCTCTTGGACTTCCATGATAATGGCTTACGGTTCCCATGGTCAAGCACATGATGCGTTACAGCTTTTCCATGAATTGCGGCAGTTGAGTTTAAAACCAGATGGTGTAACATTCCTTGCAGTAATCTCTGCTTGCAGTCATGTAGGATTGGTTGATGACGGGCTTTATTTTTTTGAACAAATGATGCATGAATATGGAATTAAACCTGGTATTGAGCATTACTCTTGCATCATAGATCTTCTTGGCCGCTCTGGAAGGTTGAATGATGCTTACAGTATATTTAAAAGTGTACCTGAAAGCAAATTGGATGCTGGGTTAATTGGTACAATGCTCTCAGCATGCAGTTTGTCTAAGAACATGAAGCTTGGACAAGAGATGGCTAAGCTGCTTATTCAAATTGATCCAAATGATCACTCTAATTATGTAGTTTTGTCAAACTTATATGCTTCTGTTGGAAGATGGGATGGGGTAAAGAAAGTACGGGTGATAATAAGAGAGAGAGGATTGAAAAAGAATCCTGGTTGTAGCTGGGTTGAGGTTGACCGAAAGATCCATCAATTCTTTGTCGACGATGATTCTCATCCTCAGATACTGTTGATATATAAGTGTTTACGTGGTATTGGAATGCACATGGGAAAGGACAGATCTCATGATAGAATAAACAATGGAATGAGCTTCCATGATTGATTTTTGGAAACAACTGTTTGCTGTCAATACATGAATTTTTTGTTTAGATATAGATGCATGGTGTCTGAATATTAGGATACGCTTTTTGAAACATTTGTTATCCCACATTACAGGGTAAAAAGAGGATAGAAGCTGAATGATGTTTGTGCACTACTTCTTGGTGGTCTCTCTCTTAAAGGTACGTAGATGGAAGCAAATTCTGCACATGTATTATGATTTATACGTAAAAATAGAGAAGGCGAATGCTTAGATTAAGATATGTACTTGTACACAAAGAGGAAAACTAGTGCAAGTTATTATTAACTTGTGATTGGAATTCTGATGCTGAGGGATAGAATATTCTATAGTGAATTGGTCTTGCGGGGCTAGGTTTGGGAGTATGTACATCTATAGAGTTCAGTGGTATTTAGAGGAGATAAGTGATTGGTGACATCAAATGATAGCCATTGGAAACAAATGATCATTCTATAATATTACTTCTCCTTGGAGCATTCGCTAATTTTTTTTTTAACTTGTTGGATGAAATTCCATTATATAGTTCATCGTATTTTTCATTTGGTGTAATATATCTTAATGAAAGCATAGAGGGCTAATCCAATGTATAATGCAGTTGGTACAGAAATTGCCTTTATATGAGCAGCCTATTGTTCGATTGTTACCGTTGTTGAATTTGTTGTTACCATTGCTGAATTTGTTGTTACCATTGCTGAATTTGTTGTTACCATTGCTAAATTTGTTATGTAATGCTCGTTTGGTGATCTGAAGGAAATATTAAAAGAAAAATTATATAGAACAGCCTAATCACAAATGCAGGGTAGCAAACTTATCCTTAATTAAGAAATTACAATCGAGTACTTTTCCATTTTGTTGTACTATATACTTAAACGAAAGAGTGAGACAATACTGTGACGTGCCACTTTTCAATGGGTCACCCATTTCATAACTATTCTAATCCTAGTATGCTTAACTCTCTTAATCTCCTGAATGTAGCAATCGCCAAAAATATTATAGCCGGGTTAAGAGGCTTACTCCAATTATCTATCTATAGATATATTAAATCCTAAGTTTTACTGTGGCCAACGTGTCGCCTTCTCGGCGCCCCTCCCTTCGATCCCTTCGCGAGCGCGCGAGGAGCGTGGGTCGCATGCACGCGGTAGCACGGGCGGGCGCGGGCGCGCGAGGGGAGCGAGCGGGCGCCGGGCACAGGTCGCCGCCGACGTGCAGCACGGGCAGGCGCGGCGCGGGCGTGGGCGCGAGTCCGTGCCTGCAACTGCAGGCGCAAGCGCCGGACGCGGGTCCCCCCCTCCCCCGGGGCTCACGTGTCGTCTGCCCTGTCTTTTCCGTTCCCTCTCGCGCACCTTCGATCCCAATCCTCTCTCCAACCCGCGATTCCCGCGCCTTTTTGCCCGCCTCCTTCCCCTGTCGCCCTTCCTGTCCCTTGTAGCTCGGCAAAGCCCGCAGGGCTCGGAGAGCTGTCGCAGTATGCTATCCCCTCACCACCACTACCCACCTGTTCCTGCGATCGCATATCCCGCAGGGCACGGACGGTTGTCGCCCTGTGGATCTGCAGATCATGCAGATCTCTCTCTCCCTGATCCCGCCTCTCATCTTTCTCCGATCTGCGAGGATCTTCCCTATCACGCGATCGATTGGAGCTCACAGGCCCCCGCGCCCTCTCCTTGGCCCTCGCGCCTTGTTTGACGAAATGCCGAGCCGATCGCAGGGCCCTTCGCAGGCATCGGAGGGGTTGGGCGCGGCGATCTGGCAAGGATCTTCTTCTCCTTCTCCCCCTCCTCATCGTGTGATCAATAGGAGGAACTCGCGAGCCCTCGCGCCCTCTCCCTGGCGGTGCTTCGCGGGCATCGCAGAGGTCGGGCGCGGCGATCTGGGGAGGATCTTCTTCTCCTCCTCCTCCTCCTCCTCCCCATCGTGTGATCAATAGGAGGAGCTCGCGAGCCCCCGCGCTCTCTCCCTGGCGCCTGCACCCTGTTCGATGAAATGCCGAGCCTGTCGCGGTGAGCTCAATTATCTCTTATATCGACTTCATATTAAAAATCGCATGCCACATTTTAATCAACTGACCAAAATGAGAATTGTAAGGATGCGCAGATATGTGACCTTCCTTTTTTGTATTTGTCTCTAATGAACTCACTTTGGTAGTTTGTATTAAGTATAATCATAATCTGGGCCTTTGACCCCCACAAAAAAAGGAAAAAAAAAGAAAAAGAAGAAGAAGAAGAAAACACGTACATCATCTTCCCCACTTAGTGAACAAGTTGCATTCGTATGCTTTCTAACAGAATCAGGACATATTACTTTTGTGAAAAAAGTAGCATGCTACAGTCAAGACGTATTATTAGCTGCATACTTTCTTGCCCAAATGTTTTCCTATACTTCAATAGCAAGAAGAATTCATTTATTATGAATGTCATCTTATGTCTATTGGTATTTCTCATGCAGTTATAACTTTCTCAATATTTGCTGATGATTATAATTTACTAATGAATGAAGTGGATAGCATGCTACTTTTCTCCTAGAAAAAAAATGCTAATAGTTATACTTTTTTATGGGGGTGGGGGGGGGGGGTGAGGATGGGGATGGGGTTTGGGTGAGGATCCGTCGCTGGTGACAGCGGCAGCGGTGGCACGGTACATGCCGTCCGATCCCATCGGCAGCGGCAAAGAAGCAGCTCCTCTATTGCGCGGAGAGGGTTGCAAAATCCATCCCCGTCCGCGCGTGTTGGTATGTATCATCAGTTTCTTAATCCACATTTGAATGCGTTATAATGCGAGATTCTTAATGTGTGCAAAGTTGTATATTCACAACTATTTTGTTTAATTCGTTTGGTTCTTAATTCAAAATTTTGTTGATTGATTCTAACGATTGTTTTGGCAAGATTATAACTCAAGGGAGTCCACTTCATGGATTTTCCGTTAACTCGACTATCTGATGTTTATTTTACTCTATTTACATGCTGTATGGCCATGTTATGTGTCGTATATGTGGAAAACTTGAGGTGATATTTGGAGAGGGAGGTGAAAAAATGGACGCTCAGCAATCTTGCATATAATTAGTGATATATCTGCTGTAAATAATACACTTGATCTTTATTTACAGGGTAAATGTATTGATAGTCCCTATGCTATCCCAATACTGCAAATCTCATTGGTGCACTTTTCAGTTAAATATTTAAACTTCATGCACTGAACATTCATTTATGTTACACTATAGCCCTCGACTGTCAAAAAGATCTAAGTTATCTTACAAGATGATCTTTTATCCCTTCTTCTATAAAATAACTCACCTTCTTTTACTAATTCAGGTGGGGTTTAATGTGCCTTTGACAGCGAAAAGTCAAAACATGTGAGATTTTCAGGGACTAAAGTTTTCAAGTGAGATGACTAGGATTAAGTTGCAATATTGGGATAGTACAAGGATTGCGCTAGAATACTCCTAAGAGTATTTGGGCTCTGCTATTGTCAAATACCTTTTGATGATAGAATATCCAAATTGATGATTGACACCATTGAAGGCAATCTAGACATCTGAACGTTCTAGGGACGATTTTATTCTACGTTACTTTAGGTTTCATTCGATTTCTAAAAATTTTGTCCAGCTTTGTTTGAATTTAACAGTTTCTGTTAAAAGAATTATAGAGAGTTTCACCAAATAACAAAAGAGTCTATTAGGCTACAGGTTGCTTTGCCAAATTAGTTATAAATACCGATAGAACATGTATAAACCATGTACAAATTGTAAGTTTAGATAATAAATTTATCAAACATTGTGAAGTTCGCGTATCTGTTTTGTTAGTGCTACACAGTTTAGGTGTGGTTCATATATTTTTTTTGATGTTATCTGTTGTTTGATTGATTGATGGAAATGAATGCAAAGGCGACTTCCCCTTGAATTTCAGATGGTTGCGATAATTGAAACGGCTCCAGGACTTCTTGATTGGTGGTGAGAGCACTTTGGATGGCCTACTTCGTAGGCAATCGGTTGCTCTCAATTGTGGTAAGAATAGTTTCGGGGCGCATACAGGTTCTAACTCATTCATGTATACTATTTGTTTATTTCCATACTCATTCATGTATAGTATTTGGTGTGATTTTCACAAGCTGATTTAATGTAGAGCTTTTCAACTTTCTTGCAAGCATCCATTTTATACTGCAGTTGGAAGTTTGGATGCTCTACTCATTATACTTAAGTTCGGCAAGAAATGATTTAGATAGCTGCTTAATGTTTTACTTGCTTAGGTTCAACATGTGATGATTTGGATAGTTAGTTAATGTTTGAGAGGTTAAAAAAACATCTGTTTCAACTGAATTGGTTCTATTTTTTTGTACCCAAATCCTCCAAACATGTATATTATGACTTTTGATTTATAAATTCTTTTTGCGTAGAAAGAACTTGAATTCATTTTCGATACCTGTTAAGCTTGATCTTATTTCCTGCACCAATTTCATTTCTGGGTATCAGATTGAGTTTTTTATGTGTTTTGTATGAATTCTCTAGCTGTTTGGTAAAAAAAATTATCCTCATTTGGGTTTTTATTTTTTTTTTCCTTAAGATTTTTTTGTGGGATTTTGATTAATTTCAATGGTATCAATTAGCTCATTTTTCTAAGATTGCATAGTAAATGGATGCCTCCTCTATTAGCTGTTGACTGCTTTCCATACAAATTGGTTTCCTTTGAAATGTATTTAAGCTAACCAAATTAACTATATTATATAGATGCTATTGCTTGATGTTTGCGGATTCTTTCACTATGCGTTGGAAAGATTAAAAATGTGGAAGCTTGGTGCTGGGAAGGTATGAATTTGAGAATTAAATAATTTTGGTTCCATTTTCCTCTAAGAATTTTTATTATGTGCCTTGGTTTTGGCTGTCAACATTGGAATCGAATTCTTACTGGGATTGTTTTTAACATGGAAGAGAAGTACCCACCTTTTACTACTACTGTATGCTTCATATATTTGGAATCTAAGTTGATACCTTAGTTTTAAATTAAGAGAGTTCTATATATCCAATGCATAAGGTGTCTTTTCCCTATCAATTGAGTAATGTGTATTGGTTTTAGATCAATATTTGATAAATGGGGGAGCCTAAGCGAAATATATTTATATTGCCTGTCACGCTTTGTTCTGACTACACTTTATATTTATGGATAGTTTATTTTCCATGTGAATTCACGTTGGGTTTTTTGTATGATTCCCAAGATTTCTGGTTTTGATTTGGTATTCAATATTTGCTGAAGTTCTCCACGTTTTGACTTACTCTTATTCTTACTTAGCTGTGATTTTTTTTTTTTTTTTTTTTTTTTTTTTTAGCTGTGGAGTTGGTTTTCCTCTTTTTTTTCTTTTTGCAACTCATTCCTCTTATTCTTTCGTAAAATACAAATTATATAATCTATATTTTTTTGCCCATAATTTTTTATATACCTATATCTTAAGATGAACCGAATCTTCTATTTTGCTTGCTATTACCTTTTGCAGCTTTTTCCGTAGTGGTAACTTCCAGTCTGTGTGGACACTAGAAGAAATATGAGTGGGATTTGGATGGTCTAATTTATAGGCAACCAGCTCTTGGTGATCATTGTACCCTCCTCAACCTATATCTTAAGATGAACCAAATCTTCTATTTTGCTTGCTGTTGCCTTTTGCAGCAGTGTGGATGGAAAAAATGAAAAAAAAAGGAGTTTTGGACTGTCTACTTTCTAGGCAACCACCTTTTGGTGTTCACTATCCCTTCCTCAACCTATATCTTAAGGTTGGATGGAAATAATATCTGAGCATCCGTACATTTTTTTCGTAAGCCTTTTGTTTGCACCAACCTTTTTTTCCTTTGTTTGTGGTTTTGTTTGGCTTCAGAATTTTGCTTTCCTCCAGATTTTGCTTATACACTCTCTCTCTCTCTCTCTCTCTCTCTCTCTCTCTATATATATATATATATATATATATATGATGCACAGATACTCCAAAACATAATCCATACCCGTATCTGATACGTATCGGATACGGATACGCGCTCGATACGCGCCCGATACGTATCGGATACGGGATTGAAGTGTCTCGAATTTTTAAAAAATTAAAAAAAATCGGATACGGGTTGGATACGTTGGGATACGGTGGGACACGTTTTGGAATACGGATGGACACGTTTCGGGATACGGACGGGATACGTGAGACATATTATTGGGTCTAAACGGGTCGGATTTAAAAATTTTTAAAAATACCCACATCCAAAACCCTAAGAAACAAATAAAGTCCTATTCTGCTTTTTCTTTTGTTGTGAGAGGAGAGAGAAATACCGAGAGAGAGAGAGAGAAAGAACCGAGAAATACCGAGAGAAAGAGAGAGAGCGGAGCGGTGGTCTTCCTTGCAGCGAGCAGCGGTGGTCTTCTTCGCAGCGAGCAGCGGTGGTCTTCTTCGCAGCGAGCGGGGCAAGATCTTCTCTTCCCCCTCCACTCCTCCCCTTTTCTCCCCCCTCCGGCAGACTTGAGGTTCTCTCCCCCCTCCCCTCTCCGCTCTCCTCCCCTGTTTCAACTTCAGAACCTTTCAGTTTCAACTCTCTCTCTCGCTCTCTCTATCTCTCTCTCTCTGTTTTATATTTAACCTATTGGGCTTTTAAATCTCTCTTTTTCTTTTAAATACCATGGGCTTAGGTGGTTATTAGGGTTTAACTTTTGCTTTTCTTTTTTTAATTGGCCATAATGTTCGACTACTCTAACCTACAAAGATTATACAAAATAACATAAAGTGTTTTTTTTTCCTCTATCTTTTAAATGCTAGTATATGTTTTCTTTGATAAAAGATGATTGCATGATTATTGATTACTGATTGCATGATTATTTAATAGGCAAAAGATGATTGCATGATTATTGATTACTGATTAGTGATTAGTTATTTTAGGAATGAATGTAAGTTGTAAGATGTAAAGATGAATATCATGATGTTTCGTGGTAAGCTGGTAAGTGAATGATTGAATGGAAATACTATATTTGTTTTACTTTCTCGTTTATTTTTTATATTTCACATACATATGACATATTATCAATGTAAATTTATATATACATATTAAAATAATATTTTATTTAAGTACTCCACGGCGTATGTATCCTAGAGTTTTGGGACAATGCCGTATCGCCGTGTCCGTATCGTCGTATTCGTATCCCCGTATCCGTATCCGTGCAACATATATATATATATATATATAAGAGAGAGAGAGGAGAGAGGGAGAGGAGAGCAGAGAGGCAGGGCTACTGTCCTATTAAGGAGCACAGCAATCTTGTGCTCCTAACTTGTAAACCACACTATACAAATTTGATGGATGGTTTAGAATGAGAGAGGAAGGAGATATTAAAGAGAAATTCAAGGAGAAGAGAATTGAAACACCCAATTTCTCCTAATATCTCCTCCCTCTCTCATTCTATAGACCACCCATCAAACTGATGGTGTGGTTAGAAAGTTAGGAGCATAAGGGCTGCTGTGCTCCTAATAGCACAGTAGCCTTACTCTTATATATATATATATATTATATATATATATTATATATATATATACACCAAAATTTTTGAATTTTTATTCAAGCTTTTGCTCCATTTCTAAATTTGACTATGTTCAACATTTTTATTCCGCTTACGCGTTAACTCTGGCTGCAATGCTGGCCCAACTCTAATTTCCAAATTATGCTAGCTGCTGTCTTTGTTGCAGTAAATGTCTAGAAAATGAGTAATGAGTTCTTGGCTGTTCTAAATTTCCAGGCAACCAACTCTTGGTATTCATTGTTCCTCCTGATTTTTCTGCGCTGCTGTCTTTGAGGCTTTGGTGATTAAAAAATGAGAATGAGTTTTGGATGGTCTAATTTAGCGACAACCCAACTCTTGCTATTCATGGATCCTTCTCAGCCATACTCTAAGGGTGGGTGTAATCTCCAATTGTGCTTGCTGTCCTGTCTTGAGGCAGTGATGATAGAATAAATGAGAAAGGAGTTTTGGATGGTCTAATTTATAGGCAACCAACCTGTCCTGTTCCCTGTTTTCTTTCTCATCCTTTTGTTCCCGTTACTTACCTACACTTAAGAGGATGGGTTTTAGACTTTCCGTGCAAATTGCAGGGCACTTATATGTTCCTCAGCTAAGTCTGTCAGCAACTCTTATGAAATTGCTTATCCCTTGCACAATCTAAATTTCCAATGACGAAATTTGGAATAGAGTTCTTCACTCCTGTTTGCTAGCTGCCCTTTAAGGCAGAATGCAGGTTGCAGGGCAGTATATGTTGCTTGACTAAGTCTGTCGGCACTCTTTATGAAATTGCGATCCCTTGCACAAACTTATTACAACAGTGATGAAATTTGGAACAAATTGCTTCACTCCAATTCTGCTAGCTGCTGTCTTTGACGGCGTAATGATAGAAAAATGAGGTTTGAGTTTTGGATGGTGTGATTTAGAGACAACCAACTCTTGGTATACATTGTTTCCTTCTCAGTCTATATCTTAAGCAAATTAGGTTGCATCTATACTTATATATGTGTGTGTGTGTGTGTGTGTGTGTGTGTGTGTGTGTGGTGTGTGTATACATAATATAAATATATGATCATGAAAGTAACTAATTATTTCTGAAATATATATGTGTGTGTGTGCGCGCGCGGCGTGGTTGTGTATATACATAATATATATATATACATATACATATATATACATATATACATATAACTATACATATCATATACTATATATACATATATATACGTATATACATAGAGCAGGGCTGCTGTGCTCTCAGGAGCACGGAGGCTCCGTGCTCCTGAGCGTTTTCGATGATGGAATTTCCGAATCGACGATCGGCTCCGTTAAACTTGATCTAGCGTATTTGAAGTTTCTAGAAAATAATTTTTGTGATTTTTCGATATCATTTACTAGCAATCGAAAGTATTCAAAATCAATAATTTTTAACGGCTGAAAATAAAAATCCTATAAAAGTGGATATAGCACTAAATTTTCGATCAGAAATATTGATCTTGTCGTAGATAGTATAAAGAATTTTCTATTAAAATTTCATCTGATTTGAATACTTCTACACCATTAAACTTGAAAACGGCAAATATCAACCATTAAAAATTATGGATTTGAATCCTTTCGATCGCTAGGTAAATGATATCAAATCATCGCAAAAATTATTTTCTAGAAACTTCAAATGCGCTAGATCAAGTGTAACGGAGCCGATCGTCGATTCGAAAATTCCATCATCGAAAACGGCTCAGGAGCACGGAGGCCTCCGTGCTCCTGAGAGCACAGCAGCCCTGCTCATATACATATATATTATATATATTGTGCTAGGCTGGTATACTATCGGTAGCACGAAGGCCTTCGTGCTACCAAGTTGTTTTCAATGATGTGGCTTCCAAATCGACGATCGCTCGTTAGATTTAATCTACACTATTGAAATTATTTGGAAACTAAATTTCATAATTTTTTCGACTTCATTTAGCTAGTGATTATAAGGTCTCAAAATTGACAATTTTAATGGTAGATATGATGCGTTTGTGAATTTAACGTTGTAAAAACAATCTAAATCTGATGAAATTTTTATAGAAAATTCTTTTCACTATTTAGAGTAAGATCAATACATCTGATCTTAAATTCAAGTCTTTTATCATCATTTTTTAGAAGATTTTTATTTTCAGCCGTTCATTTTTAGACAACTCGTTTGATATGGTAAATGATGTCGAAAATTTATGAAATTTAGTTTCCAAATACTTTCAAGTGTAGATCAAGTCTAACGGAGCCGATCGTCGATTTGAAAGCCGCATCATCGAAAACAACTTGGTAGCACGGAGGCCTCCGAGCTCGATAGTTATACCAGCCTCGCCTATACTATATATATATATATATATATGACCAATGGTGTGTGTGTGTGTGCGTGTGCGCGCGTGGTGTGTATATACATATATATATATGACCTATGAAAGTCATGTTGCAACTGGTGCATGAGCTGAATTACAACATGTTTCTCTTTGTGTGTGTGCGTGTACATGTGTAACCTATATTTGCTTTAAACTTTGGACTGTCGTTTTGGGTGCTTGAACTGAATTACAAAATTGGTGCATGAACTGAATTGCAAAAAAATGAATTTGGGAACAGGCCTCTTCTAACATTTTGCTTGCTGTTGTGTTATCCATTTTCCTTGCTTTTGTGTTTTTTAAACTCTGCTTCTATGCTTACTACCTCTCAACGTTTTCAAACAATCTTTTCTGAGCTTTGTTTGTTTTTTCGGCTTTGTTTTAATCAGCTTCCTTTAAGCCGCTAGCATCAGGTTTAGTCCACTTACACCAGTATTAATCGGTTTTGTTTAGGGTTTTGATTTATTTTAGAATTTTGCTTTGATTGGGTATTTACTTATATACTCTGGCACATTGCCTAGCATGTGGAGTCCAGTTTTCATGGCTCGGCAGCGGAGTACAGCATGAGCTTTCTTCCTCCCTCTACTGTTTTGTGATCATTGGCCGTCCATAACTTCTTGCCGGTGCCTACTATCATCAGCTGAGCCACCCTCTACTTCCAACTTTATTCTCTGAAGGTACTTATACCTAATTATTTAGAGTTTTTTTTTTTTTTTCCCCTCTTCACTTCTTTATTCTTCCCTGGTGCTTCTTATATTTGATGTTTACTAACCCCTAGGCTAAAGGTTTAATCGGTTTGGTTTTGCTTTATCCATTTTTACCTGTTTTTTGTTTTTTGGAGGCTGTGATGATATATAAAAAAATGAGATATGAGGTTTGGATAGCCTGGTTTCTAGGCAACCAACTATTGGTTTTCATTGTATCCTCCCCATCCTATATCTTATGGTTTTGCTTTGATTGGATGGTCTCAACTTCCTTTAAGGTTTTGCTTCTGTTGCCTTTTAAGGCCGTAGGGATGGAGAAAATTAGAAATGAGTTTTGGGTGGTCTAATTTCTAGGCAGCCAACTCTTGGTTTCCATTGTCCCTTCCTCAACCTATAACTTAAGGATTGGCTACAGGTTTTTGGTCAGTGAGCTGAATTACAAAAAAAAATTGATTGGAACAGACCGTTTTACTTGCTGTTGTGGACCTCCAATTCTTCTTAGTGCTGACTTTCCTGCTGTGCGGGTATGAAAAAATATACAAATGAGATTTGGATGGTCTTATTTAGAGGAAGCCAGCTCTTGGTGCTTATTGTAACCTCCCCAATCTATATCTTAGGATGATTTCCATTGTCCCTTCCTCAAACCTGTATCTTAAGGATTAACTACAAGTTTTTGGTCCATGCGCTGAATTGCAAAAAAAAAAAAAAGAGAGATTGAAACAAACCATTTTACTTGCTGATGTGAACCTCCAAATTTTATTAGTGCTGACTTACAGGCTGTGAGGATATGAAATAAAATACAAATGAGATTTGGATGGTCTTATTTAGGGGAAACCAACTGTTGTTGCTTATTCTAACCTCCCCAGTTTATATCTAACAATGAACCGAATCTCCTACTCTGCTTGCTGTTGCCTTCTGCGGCAGTGTGGATGGAAAAAATGAAAAAAAAGAGTTTTGGATGGTCTACTTTCTAGGCTGCCACCTCCTGGTGTTTAGTGTTCCTTCCTCAAGCTATATCTTACAGTCGGATATAAATAAATCTGAGCCTCCATACATTTTTTTTTTTTTAATTTTTCTCTATATATTCCCTGTGTTTTTATTGTTACCTATGTTTTTATTGCTGTTCTCACTCTCTCTGACTCTCTTATACACACACACAAAGAAATATAACATGCCTCTTTTTGTTACCTATGCTTTTATTGCTGAATTACAACATGTTTCTCTTTATGTGTGTGTGCGTGTACATGTGTACCGGTATTTCCTTTAGACTTTGGACTGTCGTTTTCGGTGCATGAGCTGAATTACAAAAAATCGAATTTTGGAACAGACCTCTTCTAACATTTTGCTTGCTGTTGTGTTATCCATTTTTCTTGCTTTTGTTTTTTGAGGCTGTGATGATATAAAAAAAAAGATAAATGAGGTTTGGATAGTCTGGTTTCTAGGCAACCAACTCTTGGATGGTCTGGACTTCCTTTAAGGTTTGGCTCCTGTTGACTTTTGAGGCCATAAGGATGAAAAAAAATGAAAAAAGGAGTTTTGGGTGGTCTAATTTCTCGGCAACCAACTCTTGGTTTCCATTGTCCGTCCCTCAACCTATATCTTAAGGTTGATTGCAGGTTTTTAGTCCATGAGCTGAATTACAAAAAAAAAGGGGTTGGAACACACCGTTTTACTTGCTGTTGTGAAGCTCCAATTTTACTTAGTGCTGACTTCCAGGCTGTGAGGATATGAAAAAAAAAGTACAAATGAGTTTTGGATGGTATTTACTTAGAGGAGGCTGGATATTGGGAGAGAAATCTTAAGAAAATTTGCTTGCTACTGTCTTCTCCAATTTTGACTGCTTTTGTCTTTGGGGCAGTAATGGTAGTAAAAAAAAAAAAAAGGAGAAGTGATTTTTGGATGGTCCAATTTGTAGGCAAGCAGCTCTTGGAGCTCATTGTATCTTCTTCGGACTAGAACTTAAGGGTGGATGGAATCTCTGATTTTGGTTCCTGTCACCTTTTGGAATGGTGACGATGGAAAAAATGACTAGGGAGATTTGGATGGCCTGATTTCTAGACAACCACCTCTTGGTCTTCATTGCATAATTCTAAACATATATCTTAAGGTCCAACGGAAATACTATCTGAGCCTCCATTCAATTTCCTTTCTTTCTTTTTTTGTTGTGTACATGTTTTATGTTTGCTTATTAATGTTTAGGCTTTATATATAGTCCTATATGAGTCCGGCTGGGGTACTATCGATAGCACCAAGGATTTGGTGCTATCGAGTTTTTCACCATTAGATTTAACCCTTTGATTATTTTTACCCATTAGATTATACTATTCAACCAACCACCCACTCAACCCCGGGGGCCCACATCATCCTAACCGTACATCTTTTAATCCAATGGTGGAAAACTTAATAGCACCAAGTCATTGGTGCTATTAATAGTATTCCAACCTAGTTCTATATATATATATATATATATATATATATGTGTGTGTGTGTGTGTGTGTGTGTGTGTGTACACACACACAATATCTATACAATCTATTTACATGACACTCCTATTCAGCCGTGTGGCATGCTCTCATTGTCTCCTCTATTGCCCCCGTTCATTGCAGCTCCAACAGTGTAGATCAGCCACCACTCTTTTACAGCTTTGACTGGTTTTATAATTTGCCTCTACTCAAGTTTTTTTACTAAACTCTGCTACATTTGCCTAGCCCAAACTGTACACGTGCATGTATATAGGGAATATATACATATATTTATCCATATGGATTTGGATCAAAATCAAAGAAATTGGGAGAAAAATCTGAAGAAAATTTGCTTGCTACTATCTTCTCCAATTTTGCCTACAGTCTTTCCAGCAGTGATGATAGTAAAAATTGAGAAATGAGTTTTGGATGGTCCAATTTCTAGGCAACCAACTCTTGGAGCTCATTGTATCCTCCTCAGCCTAGATCTTAAGGGTGGATGGAATATTTGTTTTCATTCCTGTTGCCTTTTGGAGTGGTGTGGATGGAAAAAATGAGTAAGGATTTTTGGATGGCCAGATTTCTAGACAACCATCTCTTGGTGTTCATTGCATCCTTCTAAACCTATATCTTAAGGTTGGATGTAAATACTATCTGAGCCTCCATTTATTTTCCTTTCTTTCTTTTTTGGTATGCAGATTGCAGGGCACTTATATGTTTCTTGACTAAGTCTGTCAGCACTCTTTATGAAATTGCTTATCCCTTACACAAGCTTGATTACACACTGATGAAATTTGGATCCGTTTACTTCACTACGGCTCTGCTAGCAGCTGTCTTTGAGGCAGTAATGCTAGAAAAAAAAGAGGTATGAGTTTTGGGTGGTGTAATTTATAGACAAACAAGATCAGCAGCTAGGCAACCAACTCTTGGGTGTGTGTGTATTGATGCTTGGTTTGTGGGTTCTCAAAGAAAAATATATTATAGTTCAGTTCAGGTTTTGCTTACCTGTTTTGCTATATATTATGTTGGTCGCATTGGTAAATGGCAGTGAATAATACTGAATAATTGGCAAACGTGAAGAATTAAACTCACGATATCTTGAAATTATGTAGGTTTTTGACTAACTCTATTATTATGTTATTAGAAGCTCAATCTGGTGGGGCACAATCGTTGAACAATCTTAGCATCTTTGGTCAACTGTATAATGGGATTTACTGAATCAGGTTTGCTATGTAAATGATGAGAATATTCATTGAGTATTTACTAAATGGACTAGATTCAAAATCATGTTACTAATTAGATTGATTTGGTTGGAAGAGATCATAAATAGTCTGATCAATTGGTGTGCTTTTTGCCTGATTTTGAATGTTGATTAATTTTGCAGTGCATTACACTCAGACGCTTATTGACGGGGCCAAGTTCGACTCAACCCGGAATTGTGGGACGCCCTTGAATTTTAAGCTTGGTCAAGGTGAATTTTGAGAGTGCAACTGTTGATTAGGGATGAAATTTGTAATGCAGCTTATTATAATGTAAATCCGATCAGGCTGTTTCAATTTGTACATCATCAATAAACTGACAAATTCATAATGATTTGTTCTGTGGCATGGTTTTTAATTGATTGAGCTAATTTTTTCATCCAATGGAGTATGTTAAACAAGTTCAATTTGTCCTGATCGAACTCAACAGGCTCAGATTCATGTATAGGAGAATTGATTTCCTGCGTTATGAAAACACATTAACCAGATTATTCTTTTGTTAAAGAGACTATTTACTTGACTAATATGATATTTTCATATAGGTATTTACATGTTCTTCAGTTTTCATGTTACTTATTTTTCCTATAATGTTTTGTGCGAATTTTGAACCGTTGTTTTATTACTGAAGTATTCATGCCCTGCTTCCTTCGTCTTTTCCTGAAATTGCCTTTATAGTTAACTGCTATTTTCAGCCGCATTAACCACCGCCCCTTTCCCTCATAAAGCCAAAAAACTATTTTCAGATTTTCAGATTACTTATTTTTAAAACGTTATTTCCCATGTTTTCTAATTCTTTAAATGAATTGATTGCTCTTTTTTTTTTTTCCCTACAGGTTATTAGTTGTTGCTTATGTATCGGTTAGTTTCGAGTATCTCTTTTATTCTTTGGCTCATATTTGTATTAGATTTATTTACAAATTTACTCACACTTTTACACTTGATTCCAATTTCATTCACATAGGATATATTATGACAACTTAGTCCCTCAAGTTTGTTTAGCAATAATCAGGTTCTTTGTTGATCTACCATTGCCCTCTTAATGGGGCCAATGCTAACCTTACCTTACTTGCAATTGAAATTTTGATGGTAAAATTTAAATCAAGGGCCCACTTTAAGATGAAATTGTGAAATTTAAGTGGAGATTAGGCTTCAAGGATTGGATGGAAACTCGCGGAGTTGATATTAGAATAAGGATTATGCCTTAGGATTTATATTAGGATGAGATTAGAATGAAGATTATATCTCAGGATTTACATAATTTAAATTTTAAATAATATAAAATGTTGAAGTTTAAATTTTAAATTTAGATTTGAAAATTAAAAATTTTAAACTTAAATTTAAAAATTTAAATGATAACAACGGAAACATAAAAATATATTCTTATATACTTTTATCCCAACTTTGGTAAATAATATTGAATAGTCTATACAAAATATTTTGAAAATTGCATAAATTTTCTGCCGCGAAACGCGGGCCTTCACTAGTACCAATAAAATTTTGAGTTTTGGTTGTAATTTTTTTTTCTAATAATGCCATCACCAATTATTACGCTCGGGCCTCCCAGCGGAAGTCTACCCAACACATGCATAGACCCGCTGTGTGCACAGAGTACCCCCGATACACACAAGTCGTCCATGACAAATATTGCGAAAAGAAAGAATAAACACATCCTAAACAAGATAATCAGAGTAGGAGAATATAATCTAAATATAAACAAGTATGTCTACAACAACCGACTAGATCATAAGATATTAATATAACTATATTAATCCTCAATGTGTAAGATGACGTGGGGCTTCCTCCTTAGTTTAGGACTTTTTTATTTTTTTTTTCTCTGCTTTCAATTATATTTGAACCAAACCAACAAGTTTTTTTATATATTTTATTTTTTAAATATTTTTTGAACTGAACTGGTCTATTTTGTTATGTATTTTGTTTGAATCCGATTTTTTTTTCTTCTTTCAATTATTCTTTTTTGAACCTCTTCTTCTTTCTATTTATTTTTTTGAATTGAATGGACATATTTTGTTATATATTTTGTGTCGAAACCGATTTTTTATTGAACCGGCTCATCTCTACTTTTTTTTTTTGAATTGAATCGGATTTTTATTTGTAGGTTGTGCTCTTTTCCATTTTTAAAACATGATATATTAACTTTAAAATAATGAAAATCACCCCAAAATTATAATATCTATGAAATGAAGTAAATTTGCATATCTATATATATATATATATATATATATTGAGGTTTTATTTTTATTTTTTTGTCTTTCGATCTTTTAGCAATAAAGTCAATTTCAAACGTTACATAGGGTTACTATTCAACCGTTACTATTAAATTAGAGAGATTTAAATAAAGAAATAATTATATATGTATATGGTGGGCATTCCAAAAGCTTTTGTAACGTTTTAAAACCTTTGATTATGAAAGGTTTATAAATTAATCTCTCTTATTACTCTGTATTTCATTTCATATGCACTTTTTTTTTTTACTATTGTTGGCGGCCGAAAGTCCCGACCCTTGACCCCGTCAAGAATCCTCCTCGAGAAGAGTGTCGGGATGATGAGTGACCGCGGATGGTGACCCTCGAAGTTTGCACCCACGACGGATCAAGCGATTCGGCCGATGAGGGATCGAAATCAGCCGGGTTCGAAGACCTCCACAGTAAATTCGCTTCGGCGGGATGAGCCGAATGAGGAGGGGGAAGCCCAGAATTCGACTGAGGGATGAGCCGAATAACTAAACAACTCGAGATCTGATCGGCAAGAAGAGCCGAAAATGACTTTCTATTAAATAGAATAGGGGAGTGATGCCCGTAGGGAAGACAGACTCCGAGTACAAGAACGGGGAGTGATGCCCGTAGGGCAGACAGACTCCGAATATGCTAAGTTACGAGAACTACTCCTATGAAAAAGCGGTAAATGCAGGAAAGAAATACGCAAGAAAATAAAAGTGGTCTTTTGTGCGCAGGGGCGAAGACCCTTTTTCAGGGTGCTGTATCCCTATTTATAAAGTTGCCTTGCGTTCAGTTATTGTCACTGCACGATCGGCCACTATCTCCGGATTTGGAGGACCACCTTCGGCCGATTGGAACTGCTCATAACCGCTTGCGGTTGTTACAATTTTTTGAACAGACGCGGCTCATATCTTCTAGCGCGTCTTATATGCTCCCGGTCCACCGTTTTGACTTGGATTACGGATGTAGTCCCGGCTTGCCAGCTGTCCGCGCCGAATTAGCCCAACAATTGCCCCCTCGGCAGCTTTCGAAGCGATGCTTTGGTAGCTGGTGTTATCTTTTGAACCTTTCGTCTCAACCTCTGAAAATGAGTGCGATCCGAGGCGTATTCCTCGGTCCAATCAAATTCAAATTCTCTGACATAATCTGTAGCGCAATCTTTTGTACGGTTTAATCCTGGCCGCTGATTCTCTTCTTTGCGGCCTTGATCACATTCTCTATCTTTGTCTCATATGCGGCATTAATTAGGTCATCTTAATTGCCGCTGTATATTCATCATTATAGCTGACTTCGGAACTCGTAACCGATGCGACAGATAGCCCTTTCTTCTTCCCCAAGTTTCTTTTTGTCTCTTCTATCTCCTATATCTTTTTTCCATCTTCTCCTCTTCGTCTCTTTCATTCTCCTTCGTCTTTTTCATTCTTCTTAACCGAATCTTCCGGCTTCTCTTTTCTTTTTGAACAATGTCTTTGGTTCCTCCTCTTCCTTCTCATTCGTCTCTTGACTATACTATACTCAAACCCTTCGTTGATCTAGATCCTTCTAGGTTTATATTAGGTCCTTCTCTTATAGATGAACCATCTCGTACTGACTCCCCTTTCTCTGATGAGAGAATTCCTTTGAAAAGAGTTATTCATTTCCATTCTTGGTACTCATCAGCTTCGACAGGAAAGAGTCTCAGAACTTGGCCAAGCATCTCTGAAGCATATTTGGCCTGGTTAGATAGAGTAGAATCCGTTTTTGGCAACTTCTGGCGGGAAATAGGTATCTATGAAGCGATTCAATTATCTCGGCACCCTCCTATAGCCGATAACCTTCTTCTAGCCGCCGCTCTTTGTTTCTGGTCCCCTGTTTCTAATATTTTTCTTTTCAAAAGAGGACCTCTTACCCCCACTCTATTTGATGTAGCCGCCATTGTTGGCTTACGCCCTCATGGCGTTACCCTCTCTATGGCCTACAATCCTGATGGTGTGTCTGATTTTGAAGCACACATCGATCTTAATGATTTGGCATACTCTAAATTTCTCCGAAAATTCGCAGGTGAATCCCCTGGTCCGGTCACCAGAAAGGAGCATACGGCGTTCCTCCTATATTGGTTGTGCCATAATCTTTTCTGCACTCGTCATTCGCAAAAAATCAATCAGGATTTTGTTCCGATCGCCATTGGTTTATCTAATGGCGATAAGTTGGCCTTAGGGCCATATTTCCTTGCTTTCGTTTACAGGAAAATTTTTGATTCCATTAAGTCACTACCTTCCGGTGATGGCATTGCCATCAGCTCTGGGTGTAACGTTTTTTGGTTTCTGCAAATGTTTCTTCAATTCTATATTCCTGCTTTATGCCAATCTCCTTTCAATCCGACTTCAGCTGCCCAGTTTGATTCTTATGGGCTAGCTCTCGGCTGTCCACAGCCGATGACCTCTGGTCAATCCTATGATTTTCTTACTTACTTCAAGGCTTTTTATGAGCCAGCCTCTGATTCAGCAATTTCTTGGGCTCCATTTATTGATCGTCTCACCGGCCCCTCTTGGTTCCTGGCTCGGTTCGAAGCCATTTACGGCGAGCTATCTTCTTCTCGCGCCGGTGAATATTCAGATGTATGGTATTCCTATCTAGCCCCCCGGGATCTTCATGTGGGGCTTAAATCTCGTTCAAAATTATTACCGAGTACTGAGATTTATTCTCCTCAGTATGTAGCACGGCAATTTTGGTTCGTTCAGCCGATCCCAGCTCCTTCTAAATTTTTACGGCCAACACAGCCGATCATCGTCCTCCCACTAAGAGCATATTTGAAGCTGACAAGCTTTCGGCTATGGGGAATCGTCTCAGACGCTTCTTCCAGCTAGCAAGCTTCCGTCCGAACTATACGGGAGTAGCCCTTGCCGGCTATGCTATCACGTGGGATCATTTTACTGACAGCTTCTTTGATCTTTCTCTTCCTCGAGCATTCCGCAAAACCATCCATCCACTTGGTTAGTCATCTAATACTTGTTTATAATTTTCTTCTAATATGGCTGTAACTTATCTTTCATTTTATACACAGCCACCACTCCGAGCAGAGATTCTCTAACCGAGATTGAGTCTCCACCAGAACCTATTTCTGATGCCCCGCCTTCTTCCTCGGTAAAATATCATTTCTCTACTCATCTTAATCATAATTTTTCTCTGCTCATCATTTTAGTTTATTTCTGTTTTCAGTCGATTCCTGCTTCTCTATTAGTCTCAGCTTCAGACAAAAGACTGATTGAAGTTGTTCAAGTCACTCCCCCGCCGTCTTCCAAACGGCGTAAATCAGTGGTTAAAAGAAAATTTCAACAAGCCGAAAGTACCCCTTCGGCTGATACCACTAAAGACAGAGCCGAGGATATTCCTTCGGCTCACATTCCATCCAAAGAAACTATTGCACCCTCTTTGGCTACCTCTGTTCCAACCGAAATGATTGATGTCGGGGTAAGCCAAATTAATTAGTTGTACGAAAAAAACATTTCTTAATTATTTATTATTTTATTTTAAACTACAGTCCTCTCCTGAACGAGCCCCTTTCGCTCATTATTCGAAGAAGCAGATGGAACGGCAGCTTCGCAGGGAAGCCCGTCTTGAGAAAAAGAGAGGGATGGAAAAGAAGAAAAAATCTGTTGAAACGGCAAGCACGACGCCGTTACCCAGTGAGGTTGCATCACCTCTTTATGCTCCTGCCCCAATATCCACTACAGGCGATGAACAAATAAACATACCTCTCGGGCGAACTTCTGGAGATAAAAGCACTATACCTCCGCGCTCGACTCAGGGAGCTTCTTCCCGTACTTCCGATGATCCTCTATCTGCAATTCTTCATTCGTTTTTGATTTCAAGCCCCAGCTCCAATGAGGGGGATGATTCTTCAATTATTATCATTTCATCGGATACCCAAAGCAAGTTCGATGAATATCTTAAAATATGTAGCATTGGCATTCCTGGTTTAGCTCAGAATCCAGAACAATTTGATTGGCTATATGCCCTTTTACTTGATTTAGTCGATCAATCAGATATTACCTCCGGTATTAAATGTTTTGTAGCAACTTTATCGCTTCAACTTTCATCTTTTTTGGCTCGGCAACGATCTTTAGATGCCGAACTTGTAGCTTTAGATCAACATTTTCATAGTGTTGATCATTTTAAGAAAAATATTCTTGATATAGCAGCTCCACCTACTGAAGTGCATCAAGAGGATAGAGAACTGGCCGATCAAGAATCGGCTTTAAGAAAGTGGATCTCCACTCTTAAAGAAGAATTAGCAGCAGCCAAATATACTCTAGCACAAGCTTCTGAGCGTCGACTTCAATTACAAGATCAATTGAAGTTAAGAAAGACAGAAGGGATGAAGATTCAAGAAGAGCTTTCTCAACTCTATAAGGTGCATCCTTTGATGAAGCGCCGAAGAAAAGCTGCTGAAATCGCCCAAGCCAATTTTATAGCCGAATGGAACAAACTCAAAGACTTATTATCTTAATTCGGCTTGTAATATTCTAACTTTGACTTTAATTATTCTCCCAGGGTAATATCTCTTTAAATATTTTCCGTTAATTGGTTTTTCATTTTCTGACCCATCTCTGTTTCGTAAATAATATGCGTTTCCTCTTGTGATTCGGCTAATCTGGAATGGTCCTTCCCAATTTGGGGACCATTTCCCATACATTCGGTCTTTTTGACCGATCGGAAAAACCAGCCGAAGTACTAAATCACCGACAACAAATGTCTTTGATCGAACTTTTTTATTGTATGCGCTACGCACTCGGCTTTGGTATGCTTGTATATTATCTAAAGCTATCAACCGAGTATCGCATACTTCCTCTACTTTGTCTTTCATTAGATTATTGTATTCATCAACCGAGAGGTCTTTTTGTTTTTCTATCCTTAAAGAAGGAACTGTTATCTCAGCTGGAATTACGGCCTCATGACCATAAACTAATTGGAATGGTGTCATCCCTGTTGCCGTTTTAACTGAAGTTCGGCATGCCCATAATACTTCGAAAAGTTTTTCATTCCATTTTCTCGGATACTTTCCGATATGTTGCTTCATAAGGTTGATAATTATCTTATTTGCTGCTTCTACTTGTCCATTTGCTTGGGCATAATAAAGCGAAGAATAAAGCAACTTTATCTTTCGAGACTCGATGAACCGAACGAACTGTCCTCCTGTGAACATTGTCCCTTGATCGGTTGTGACTGCCTAGGGAATTCCAAAGCGATGAATTATATGATCTTCTACAAAATCGATAATTTCTTTTTGAGTAACAAACCGAGTAGGTTTGGCTTCCACCCACTTAGTAAAATAATCGATGGCTACTATTAGAAATTTGTGACCAGCCGAAGAATTCGGCTGAATTTCTCCAATTAAATCTATGGCCCAACCTCGAAAAGGCCATGGTTTAATTATGGCGTACATCTCAGAAGCAGGAACCCACTATATCGAGCCATGAAATTGACATTCTTGGCAACCCTTAGCATACTCTATGCAATCTTAATGCATAGTCAGCCAATAATATCCTAGGTGCCGAATTGTCCATCTTAACTTTTTTCCTGCTAATGGGTTCCACATATTCCCTCATGTGTTTCTCCCATTATCAATAGAGCTTCTTCAGGCCCTAAGCATTTTAATAGAACTTCTTCGGCTGTTCTTTTGTAAAGTTGACCATCCAACAAACAATAGCCGAGAGCTCTTCTTCGAATATTATAATCGACCCTTATATTAGGATCCTCCAAATATTTGATCAATGATTTTCTCCAATCTTCTTTCACTTCTATAGGAGCTATAATCGATTCTCGTATATGAACCGAAGGTAGTAACCTCCTCTGAATGACTATTAACTCTGACTTCGGCTCTCTGTATCCTGAAGCCGATTGGGCCAATTCATTTGCCTTTTCATTTTCCTGTCTGCTCGAATGTTCAAATTCGGCTTCTCCGAAATTGCATAATAATTCTATTGTCTTCCTCAAATAATTTTGCAAATTTGGATTCTCACATCGGTATTCCCCGCTAACCTGCTTGATTACTAACTGTGAATCACCGATGACTTTGATTGACTTTGCTTTCAATTCTTGCAATATTTCAAGGCCGATTATCAAGGCCTCATACTCGGCTTGGTTGTT
>NC_033629.1:7491472-7492310 GCF_001540865.1 Ananas comosus | reverse complement strand
GGCCCGGATTTCTTCTACCTTGTCTCCTATCCACTGGAACAATTTTTCGTGGAGTGTGGAGGGTACGCACTCATTCGAGTGTATCCAATCTCTTCCCAATAGTAAGTTGTAGTGGCTATCTGCATCCACTACAAAAAACGCAGTTTTTAAAGTTTTTGAGCCTACCGTGAGTTCGGTGGTGAGCACTCCTCTAGCTTGTTGACCGTTTCCTGTGAAATCGGTCATGATTGAATCGGTAGGCTTCAATTCGTCTTCATCTTTGCCCAACTTCTTGAAAAAGGAAGTGGGCATCACAATGACCATAGCACCGCCATCTACCATAACTTGGCCTACTGGCCGACCTTCTATTAAAGCTTTTATAAAGAGAGGTCTTATGAACCTCGTCTGCATGGCCGATGGTTCCTCAAAAATCACTGCATCGGCCTGTCGAACATCCTCTAGTTGCAATTGGGCTACTGTAAGCCCATCTTCCTCTTCTTCTCTGAATTCCTCGTACTCAATAAACTCTGCTTTGAAGGATTGAGGCAGAGCATACACCATATTCACCTAGGCTCGTGATTCATCAGCCGACTTTCCCTTGATTCTCTGTTTCTTTTCTTCTAACTCCTTGGCCGTTTCGGCTGAAGAATCACTCTCCATGCGAACCTCCCTCTCTTTAGGAGGCTATCTTTCTCTCTTGATCATTGTCTCGAGGGAAGCTATTTTATCTTCTAACTCCCTCCTGGTCATTTTGTCACGCCCCCGGACCGGCGGAGGCCCTCCCGGTAGCGTGCCCAGACCCGCCATATGTCAACACATATAAGGCGTCTACAACAAAAGCGGAAGTAAAAGCAAGAAT